>NW_028317882.1:12517500-12817500 GCF_062004578.1 Staurois parvus
GTTGCGGCTGAGCTTCCAGGTTTCCTGGTTACTTGTGCTGTGATTGTACATGGCTGAAGTTTGGCAGCTGATTTCAGCCAGTGATTTTGGCTGAAATCAGTTGAGTCCAATCACAGTTTTTTGTTTACAAAACAGAACTCTTTGTACAGGGAAAAGTAAAAGCAGCACATATTACACATTGTTAGGCACACAACTTCTTGATTGCCCGGAATAGTTAACTCCTTCCCAGCCATTGTCAATTGTACAGATATTAGCACTGATCACTGTATTAGTGTCACTAGTGATCTCGGTGTCAGTCTGTTAATGTACCTCCCAGCGAATGTCAGCTAGCACCAGATTGCCTGCCACACTATCGCAATCCCACTATAAGTCGCTTATCAGCGTCATTACCAGTATAGCGTCATAGCTACATAAATTCCAGTATAGATACTACAGTTTGTAGATGCTATAAAGTTCGCACAAACAAATTAGTATACACTTACTGGTATTTTTCTTTTTACTAAAGACATTTAGCAGAATACATTTTGGCCTAAATTTATGGGAAAAAAATGTTTTGTTTTGTTTTTTATTTGGATGTGTATTATAACAAAGTAGAAAATTATAGTTTTTTTCCCAAACGTTTCATTTTTTTTTTTTTTTATTTTATAGAATACATTTTAAAAAAAAAAACCACAGGAGATCAAATACCACAAAAAGAAAGCTCTTTTTGTAGAAAAAAAAGAAATTCTTTTTGGGTTAAAGTAGTGCAGTGCCGAATAGCAAAAAAATGCCCTGGTCATGAAGGGGGTAAAACCTTATGGAGGCTAAGTGGTTATTATTGGGGTTCACAGACATTTGCAAAGACTCTTCATTTTTCATTTTGTTTGTGTCTGCATGTATCTTGCAATGCTGATAGGTCTTGGTACACTTAGGACCTGTGTCTACAAGCTTTGGGCTTGTGTTAGTGGTACCTGTTTGATATCAATTATAGACATTTCTGAGATTATTCAGAATTCATTGCTGGGGTATAGGACCTTGTAAACCTATATTTGACCTGCTTCAAGTGGGTGTTGCATTCCCATAGACTTGTATGCAAAACAGAACCTGTTTGAAGTGAACAAAAGCTTTTCAGCAATAAACAGCAATTTTTGAACAGAATGAGAAATCGTACTGGGATTTTTGAACAGTATGAACAATCGTATTGTGCAAGAACAATTGCATTGGGAGAACAGTGGTTCAGGAGCACTCGAGGGTTGGAATGTTTTTCCCAATTTACTGTTAACATCTGCTTCTACAGCAGAAAAGAGTAGTTGTTAGCAATTAACACTGACACACGGTATATATACAGCCATTTTCAACTAGGGATCTTCCTGAGATTGCTGGGGGTTCCTAGAGCTTTGGCTGATTCACCTCCCGTTTGTTGGTGAATGCATAATTTCAGGCCCAGTGTCTGTTGAAAGAGACAATAGCAAGACACCAGTGATCCTTTTAGCTGTAAGGTTGGCATTCTGATCACACTACTGTTAGGGGGGGCATTCTTCCCACTGACTACCAGTGAAAGGTGCTTTTTTTTCTCACTGACCACCAATAAATTGGTTATAGCATGGGTTTCTTAAAGCGGAGCACCACCCAAAAGGGGAAGTTCCGCTTTAAGGACTGCTCCCCATTAAGGATTGGCACCTTTGGGGAGCAGGTACCCAAATTTGACAGGTACCCGCTCCCACTTCCAGTCTGATTGCTGCGGTGATTGGAAACGGAAGGTGTCCTCCCCCCTCCCTCCCTGTAGTCTTTTGGGAAACGTGATAGTTCCCAGAAGACTACAGGACCATTCAGGAAGCGCAGCGATACTCACTCATGCGCAGTGGGTACCCGGCTGTGAAGCCGCAAGCTATCACAGCCGGGTGCCCACACTGAAGATGCCGGCCTCCTGGAATACAGGACGGCCGGTGAAACGAGCTGCAGGGGACACATCGCAGGACCAAGGGACAGGTAAGTGGCTTTTTTTTTTTAAAAGTCAGCAGCTACAGTTTCTTTTTGTAGCTGCTTACTTTTTTTTGTTTTAATAGGTCCAGTGGAACTCCACTTTAAGACCCAAAAATTGATTCAAGGGTTCCTTGGGGGTGAAAAGGTTGAGAAAAGCTGATATAGTGGATGGGTAGGCTTCACGATCAAGGAGTCATCATAGAGACATGCAAGTCTCATGAGCAAAGTATCATTTAAAACTTTGAACTATGGCTATATATAAAAAAGTTGTGCATTTTACGTAGTTAAAGTAGAGCTAAAGTTTTGCCGTGAGCAGGCAGGTTTTATTTTATTGCGGAAGAGACATGCAATGCAATACACTTAAAGGATAAGTTCACCTTTTGGAACATGTTATTTGTCCCATCCGTTTTAGGGTGGAACACGTAACATGTAACCATAGCCGCAGCGGACCCCCTCCTTCCCTCTGACGGCTAATGCGGGGAGTTTCCCCGTACTATCTGTCAGATTTGAAAACCGCGCGGCTGTGCAGAGCTCCGCCCACACGGCCGCGTCACTCATTCACATTGTTCTGTGAATGAGTGCCTACACGTCCCGACAGCCTTAACGGCTGGGGGCTTGTAGTTTTCAATGAACTACCACAGTGCTGTGGTATCTGCTTGACTGTACATCCCATATTGTAAGTGGATATTCTGACAGGCCTGCATGGCATCAGCGATCTACTGATCACTGGTGCAGTGCTTTCCAGGCTCCTTAAAAAAAAAAAAATGTACATTTATTCTTTTCGTTTAATCTGCAGAAATGTGCATTTATTTATGTCCAAAAGGTGAACTTATCCTTTTATCCTGCCTGTTTGCATAGTCCCTCGGCATTTTAATCTGAGCTGTGCATGAGCAGCTCCGCTTACAGCAGCTGACCTAATCCCTGTGTGCCAAAATGAGTGTCTTTTGCGCATGTGCAGGAGTAACATCATCCTGTGCTGGCCAATGAAGATGGCCGAAAACCATCACACAGGAAAAAGCGCAGGTGAGAAACAGGACCGTTGAAGGAAAGGTGAGTATAAACTGCCTTTAGTTCCACTTTAAATGTATAAAATATGGCAGGGATGATGGTAGGTTACCTTGATTTGTCTGATTGCCTCTGCATTTCAAAGCTGGTTGAAAAAGCTAGAAATTCTAACTTGTCATATGTATAGTCAACCATTGCACAGTTGGGTTTTTAACACTCATTATCTGAATAAATATTGATCTGCAGAACGTACTATACATAAAATGGTCATGTACAGATTAGGCTGGCATCTTTGTGTGTGTGGTTTTGTTGTATGTTTGCTTTTTGGGGTTTTTTTTGTTTTGTTTTTAAAAATACCCAACACCCTTTTTATTTAACTTCTTTTCAGCCCCATGTGGCAATGTCCTAATTAAGTCTTTTACTTATGACTACCCTGTCTCCTTCAGTTTCTCAACAGAATAAGTGCGTACTGCCTTCACTTCTACTTGATTAGATTCTCTCCATCTTTTTTTTTTTTGCCTTTTTTTTCTGTATCTCTCCTCCATACTTGTATCTGCTGAAACCTTCACCCTCCCTCTATCGTTGTCTCCCCCCTTAGTGACAGGGTGCTTAGAAGACACTGTGTGACTCATCTACTGAGCGTGGAAAGATGTGCAGAGTAACAGCAGCAACCCCCCCCCCCCAATCCTCAGCTGGTTGCCACGGCAACTGGGTCACCTCTCTGCGTGCTGCACTTCGTCAGAGGGAAAAGAACCAGGAACAAGGAATGGGAGTTTCTAGATCAGCTCTCAGGAGCAGGGCATTCCAATATTTCACAGCTTCTGCTTTGTCAACCTCATTTCTATATGATTTTGTATATTGTCCACTTGGCATAAGATTGCCAACTAGGTCAGCATTCTGCAAGTGAAGGGCAAATTATATAATGGTTTAGGTAGACACTAGAGATATTAAATGGTGTGGATGTGAGCAATCTGTGCTTATAAAAAAAAATTAGAAAAATAAATTAGAAGGTAATAAAGATGAGATTTGGATGGACCGTAAAAGATGGGTGAATTAGAGGAAAAATGAATGCAAAAGACAGCATTGCATTCTGAGCATCATTAATTTATTATTAATGGTAACTAGTGCCTACTCATATATGGCGTGGGGTGCCTGCCTCATCCATTTTCACTGTGTATTTATGTTATGATCTCGCATTATTAACGTTGCAGCTGGTTCCGGAAGAAGCATCCACAGATGGATCCTCCTGTAGCCATTCCCCCTAGTTCAGAAACCAAGGACTGTTGGAGGAGTCTGACAGTTGTGCCTTACCTGGAGGATCTGCACGGGTATAGTGAAGATGAGGACCTCTGTGACTTAGAGGATGAAATCATCTACACACAAGATTTCACAGTTCCAGGTAAAGCGGGCTTCCACTTGGCCTTGACTCCAGTACTAACGGATATTGTAGTCGGTGTTCTTCTGGAATCCAGTATTTTTGAGAAGATACTCCAGATAGTTTAAATAGTCATTTTAAGTCTACTCTCAGGAGGGACAAGATCATACAGTAGCGGTACATAAAGTACTTTTACACCGTTGAGTGTCTGTAGTGTTTTGCATTGGTATTGGGATATATGTAGTGCTGTATTATGTAAGTTAAGCTAAAACATTTTGTTTTGTTTTTACATTTTTGGATAGAGGAGAAGGTTACAAACACTGTCTGGTTTTTACTGCTACCCAAAGTGCTGAGAGAGCTTTCCTGACCAGACTGGAAGCAAGGGGAAATGCAACTGGGGTACAGGCAGCAATAAAAGAAAAAAAAACTTACAGGGGTTCTAGGTTTCCTCTAGGCTAGTCAGAGAAAATATTATTATTATTATATTTTATTTTTTTTCTGTGTTTATGGTTTGATATTTTTCCCTCCATCGGTTGTCATAGGACAGTGACAGGAATCTCCCAATGGAGTTCTTGATGGCTGTAAAACACAACAGGGTTTCTCCTTCTTCCTTGCTCTATTTAAACTTTAAAGATTAGGTTTTGGCTAGAATTACACTTTAAAGCTGAAGTGTAGTTAAAATGTTTTTTTGGTACAGCTGCAGTAAATACTGCACCTTACCTGTATAAGTATGTCCCAATCCCTGCAGGTTAATGGTTCCTGTAGAAATCTTCTCTCTAGTGATGCTGGTCCTTTTCTCTGCATTGAACTGACTGCAGGAGCATCCCAATAGCTTTGGGTCTAACATTGCCGTACAATGAAGAAGGTCCAATGGACCGGACTCCCTACTTCGTCCCGCATCTTCTGTCCTCTCTTTCAAAGCAATACTTATGTATTTCTTTTAATAGCAAGAGAAAGTAAATGCAGGAAAAGTGTAAACGCTGCAGAAAAGATCCTTTTTTTTTTTTTAAGAAAATGTTTCATTTTCTTACAGTCAAAAGATTGAAAATTTAATTTTGATATGCATGAATAGAAAAAATACCCAGTTGTACATACTGCATAGACTTGGACAATAAAGGGTTTGGGTTGTTTCACAGAAAAAAAATATTTTTAAGCATACGTGAATGCTGTCACTAGCCATTTTCTTTTCCATTGTTTATTGGGAAGCCATAACTAAATTTATTGAGATGAGAAACCAAAGGTGCAGTCGTAAATTTAGGGAGGATTTTGTTATATTCATGATTTGTGCTTCCCCTTTTATGGAAAATGCCAAATGGTAGCCATTCAGGATAATAGATCCCATCCCATAGAACAATGGATGGATCATGTCCCCTTTTCTTAACAAGTACTTTCCTCTCCTTCCCAGGGCAGGTGCCTGAAGAGGACATGTTTGCACAGACACAGGGCAGTGCTACTACCAAACAACTGTGTATGAATGGCACAGAGAATCAACTCAAGACAGAAAGAAGAGTTAGTTCTGCATCCCAGCGCAAGGCTAGCACATCAGGGGGCAAAGTACGCAAGTTGTCGGCCTGCAAGCAACAGTGATGTGAAAGTCTTCTCTATAAGGTAGTTTAAAACAACCTTCAGGAACATAAGCGTGAATGATCTATGCCATAATATAGTCTCACCCCAGGTTTATCTGAAGACAATCCCTGCAAATAATATGAATATGTAACAAAAAAAAATTCAAAATGAGATATATATATATATATATATATATATATATATACATTGTTCAGCCATACAAATATGGCCACTGACAGGTAAAGTAACTAACAATGTTTATCTGAATACAGAGCCAGCTGAATATGTTGTTCCTGAAGTTGATATGTTGAAAACAGAGTAAATGTGTAAGCATAAGGATTTGAGTGACTTTGGCAAGGGCCAAATTGTCAGTACCCACTAATAGTGGTTCAAGGAAGGGAAACCGGCAACAGGGTCATGGGCAGCCAAGGCTCATTGATGTACATGGGGAGCAAAGCCTGGCTTGTGTTTTCTGATCCAAACAAGGAGCTACTGCAGCTCAAATTGCTGAAAAAGTTAATGTTTGTTCTTAAAAGAAAGGTGTCAGTACACCGTGCATCGCAGTTTGTTGTGTATGGGTCTGCATAACCAGATAACGGTCAGGGTGCCCATGCTGACCCATGTCCAAAGCCAAAGCGTCTATAATGAGCATCATAACTGAACCATAGAGCAAAGGATAAAAGTGGCGTAATCTGATTAATTCTAGAATGGTTTGGGTTGTTGAGTTGGCATCCATATTCTCTAGATCTGAATCCAATCAAGCAACTGTGGGATGTGCTATAAAAAAAACACCATCTGATCCATGGAGGCCCCACCTCACAACTTACAGGACTTAAAGATCTGCTACTGATGGCTTGCTGCCAAATACCAAGCATAACTTCAAAGGTCTTGCAGGCCTTGATGGGTTATGGTGGGCTGTCCTAATGTTAAGGGCTTATTGAGAGAGGGTATTGCATGCTGGTTCCCAGTGGTAAGGAGGAAAACATGGTGTATGTAATTCACAGTATGAAGCTTTGACCAACTGCCAGCTGATTTTTTTCAAGAAGGGTAAAAAGTGCATTCGCTATATCCAGTCTTCCTCAGAACATGGAAATGCAATTATTTTTGTAAATATATAAATACCTTTTCTCATCAGCAGTATAGAGCAGTCTTGTCACTTCTATCAGTGTTCGCTGAGTACTGGTTAAAGCTTGTAGGAGGAGTTTTCATTCTACTCTGGGGCTGCATGACCCCTGGCCCTCTATATGGACTGAGCGGATTGGCTCCTACCGATTGCAAGCACCCTCCCAAAAAAAATCCCCAAAAACTCTATACCAATACACACCAAACTGAGCATGTGAAGAGTGCCTCCTAGGGTTCTGTACTATCAGCAGGTTGGGGACTGTGGAAGAAGGGGAGGATCAGAGATGACAGGATCAAATGGCCTTTTTACACAGTGTGGAGGTTTAGGTTCCAGAGTAAGTATAACGAGCATGCTTTACTGCATATACAGACTTATTTTACTATTGTGGGTTTATTAACACTTTAGTCATTGAATATGGTACTAAAATTCTGTGTTCGGGAAATGATACATTATGTATTTTGCATTCTGAAATTAGTAAAGTGCTGATGATTTGGTATATTTCTGCCATCTTTTGCACATATTCCAGTTTGCCAGCTAGTGCAATCGTTTCTGATAAGCCATGGGTTAATATGTAGTGGGTAATAGCACCTCCTTTGCTGCTTCAGTAAAGAGATTCATGGTGTGGGGGAGGGTCTGATCGTGTGCCCCAACACAGAGACAGCATGTGGGCGGCAGGGGGATCGAGAGGCATCAGCAGAGATAATGAGCTCTGAATAAAGAGGTGTCTTCATTCACATCCTGCAGGGAATGAGTCATAGCTTTTGCCAATGACAGCAGGTCTTGTCTGACGTTGATTCTCCTCCATCCGCAGTTTCTCCGACTCTCTGCATACTCACTTCCATTTCATGTGATTTTCTTTTCTCTCCCAGCTCAGTTATTAGTGCCAGATAAAACTCTACATTTTGTTTCCAGTCTTAGTTTTTTACCTACCCTTTTTGCCTTCTAATTTTTTTCATTGCATTTTATTTAAACCTGTAAAATCAATATTTTTATGAATTCTTGACAAACATGTTAAAGCTGGTTGTGACTTGCAAGAAATACCTGCCTATATGTTGCCGTCATTTGAGACATACATAATGGTTTTTTAGTGTTTCTTAAACTTGGTATTTAAAGGCTAACTTCATTTTTCCAGAAAATCGCCTCTGCAGCCAAGGGGCCCCTGTGCAAGTGCAACTGTGAAAGGTTCATTGATTGTATTTGTCATATCTGTAGGTATGGCTTTCTGCTTTGTTGGGAGGGAGCGAAAACTGTTGAACACTCGCTCCCAGCAATACAAGAGCAAAAGCCAACAGTTTTCACGTTCTAGCAACAAGACTGGACGTGAGAAATGAAAACTGGGAATTTTTTCAGCCAGGCTTACAGGGAGTCCCAAATAGCCTACAGATATGACCATAAAATCAGTGAATAAAGAAAAAATCCTCTTGTGCTGCCAAACCTAATATGATAAACTAAGAGTGGCTGCAAACAAATTGCGGTCCCACAACACTAAAAAATAAATGAATAGATAAATAGTGCTGCGCTACTCACGAAACCTAACCATAAAGCAAAAAGGAAACACATGCTGATTTGAAGATTTTTCTGCATGACAGATCTTGATTTTTTTTTTACTACATTTACGGACATTTATTTACAGACTGTCACTGGGTTGAGGGCTCAGCCGGGTGTTTATTATGTGTGCTTTGATTGAGATATATTTATTATATTTGAGAGAGAGATAGATAGAGATATATATATATATATATATATATATATATATATATATAAATATATAAAATATATATAATTTTTTTTTTTATTCTTTTTATTTATACCTTGATATATAGTGCTCAGATTGTCTGTCTGTCTGTCTGTCTGCACATACTGTATATTGAAGTTTCACTTATTGAATTGTTCATATTTGGTATTGCCTAGCAGGGCATCTAGTCTGTTTAGATCTTTTCTTTCACTTGTGTTTGGTTATTCTCTAGTATGCACTTCTATCACCTTAGTTAGGGGCTGTGTCAGGTGTTTTTACATTTTGCTATATGGTTAGGTTTAATGAGTAGCTCAGCACTATTTATCTATGCAATAAAATCAATGATCGTTTTACAAAGCTGCACAGTTTAATATCTATTGGGACCCCTTAACTGCATAGGATATTTTCAGGAAAAGGCCTTTAAGTTAGAGGTGGAGTCTAAAATGGGTATTTTCATTTCTCCATTACGTAATAAATGGAAAACCTAGCAGGGAGGGTGGGTGCCCAATGTAATTGGGAGAGTTTGTGTCCAATGTAATTGGCACAGCAGGTGTATGAACCTAGGAACTCAAGTACAAAGATTTCATCACTAAAGTCCCTAAAAAAAAAAAACAAAACAAAAAAAAAAAAAAAACTCTTAAATGACTTGCCTTTCCACATCTGTCAGTTTTGGGCAAACTGACGTTTTAAGCCCCTTGCACACAGGGCTGTTCAGCTGCATTGCATCTGTCCATGCTGTAGTGCGCCCGAGAGGGACGGCGCAGCTTCCAGCCACATCACAGGAAGCTTGTCAAAGTCTATGGCAAGGCTGAATGCTGTACCGAATAGTACTGGTGTTTAGGGCCCTGTGCTTTCAGGGACAATGTGCAGGAGGGCAGAAGACCTGTGTTCTAAAACTTTGTCCCTGAATGGACAGGGCCCTAAATGCTGGTAATATGGTACAGCGTTCAGCCCTATCCAACCACAGCCTGCCATAGATTTTGACAGGCAGTGGGACAGGACACTGCACTGTTCCTCCCAGGTGTGCTGTGTGTGCAAAGGGCCTTGGTATTCATTTCAGCATACCTTCCAGCTAATGCAGTAACATTGCCTCACCAGGTCAGTTGGGTAAAAGACCAATATGCACAACACAGTTTCTTGCTTGTCATCCTGTTACCAAGGATACAGGGAGTTTAACAAACACTTCTCCAGAGTTTGCCTATTGGCTAAATGCTTATATTAGTTTCCGTGTCATCTGCAGTCCATGTATGTTACCTAACTGAACCAAAGCCTAATATAAGTAATGTAAAAAGTGTCTAATGAATGAAAACTCTATTTGATAAGACCTTGTGAGTGCTAGTAAACGGGAGCATTGTTGGTTTAACTGCTGATGGTGCTCATTACAGTCAGAGGATGTCAGTATGCAGCAGTACATTCTGCTAGAGTTTTGTACTGCCGTTAATGGCTTTTTAAATTTTGCATTAATGCCAAAAACAGAAATATATAGTATTGCAGCATATTAGTCATTAAATGTGGTGGCTGCATTAGTTTACTTTTTTAGACTTTTTTTTCCCCTTTATCACCTGGTGATCCAGCCAGTAACATACTTTCCATCATAGGGTGTATCTACTCTGGATGGAGGAGCAACAGAGACACCTTTTGGACTACAGCATTGTCAATCTGGGTGGAGGGTAGTGTTGGACGTAATAGCAGATTCAGATGAACTTGACTAACAAATTGAAGATGATCTCCAGCTAACGCTTTTTATGCAATTACAGCATTTTTTTTGTTTCCATTTTGGGATAATTATTTTATATAAATGAATAAAAGCTGATCAGTGTTAGAGGGTTGAGAAAAACCTTTTAACTGCCACTTTTGCTGGACAGCTAGGTTTGCTAAAGGAAGTTGAAAAATAACACTTACTGGCTGGATCATTAAATAAAAATAATTTGAAAATGAAAATGAATGCAGCCATCACATCTAAGAATTGGTTAGCTTCAATATAACACATTTTGGTTTTGGAGTTTAACAGCATATTTCATTCAGGCTAAATCTGTTCACCAAAACTCTATATTCAGTAATGGGTTTATGACATTGACTTTGTAAGTCATTTCCTTATTGTGGTTTTATTAAAACCCATTCACTTAAGAAATCTAAGAGACCTCTCCAAATGTAAATATCTGGGACAAATGTAACATTTAGCTCAATGTTTTTCTGCACTGATTGGTCTTAAGTCTTCAGAACCCTTTTTTAAACACGTAGACTGTGTAGAGTTAGATATGCCTTTCTTTTGTATCTAGACTAGAGAGCTGACTTCTTGTATGATCATATGATGTGATTTTACATGACCGAATTCTCAGACTCATGAAGGAGCACCACTATGAAGTGCCCACTTGGAAGGTAATGAGGTTGGGGACCAGAAGGGGCCCGTGGTGCCTATGTCGCTGGCACAAGGTTTAAGAAAAACAGCTTTGAATGATTTAATTCTCTATTTTTATTGTGGCTTCATAAAAATATGTTGTACACATGTCTTGTAAACAATAACACTAAAGTAGTCTTTGTTTTTTCTTTCCTCCATTCTAGTGACCCAGTCCTGCAGGCTCCTCCCAGGCTCAGTTCTGCGAGATTCTGCCCAACAGACGCTACAGCCGAATTGCTGCAGTAAAGGGAACTGCCCTTTAATTTGTTTTTGCCCCATTCTCCTCTGGACCTCTAGGACTTGCGCAGTGTCCAGCATCTGCTGCACTTTATGACTTGAAATTAATACTGGCTCCACTTCATTGTCTGGCTGTATACTACATGTAATATACTTAAGAGGTGGAGGTCCCATCATCAGCCCTATCTGAGCCCTCATACACAATAAAATGCAAAGTGGGAAGGGAAAAGGAGCTCAGAACTCCTCCAACCAAACCCAGCTGTTATGTGTGCATCAGGAGAAAAGAAGCCGTGTGTTGATGGTCACAGGTTGTTTGTTTTCTCCTTAGTGATTAAACTTTTTTTTGGTTTCCACTAGATTGGTTTCTGAGCATTGGCTTAATCTCCATACGCTGACAGGGCAGTGCTTTTTGGCAGCTGTTAAATATAATGTATATATGTGGTCTGTTGTAAATGTAAAAATGAAGTTGAAAAATTATACTGAAACATTCGCATTTTTTTCTCATAAGTATGTTTGCTCCCCCATCTTACATACACACAGTGTACACTCAGACTCTGACAATTACAATAGGTGGTCTTATTTTAATAAGGGAAAATGCAGAGCAGTAGTGGGGAGAGCACAAGTAACTCCTGCCCGTCACGTGCTACATTGAATAACAAGAGCAAAAGGCTCCATATCCCAGTAACAAAGCATCTTTCTTAAATAAATAATTTAAATAAATAGATAAACATCACACACTGGGAATAGACCCCGAACATCCCTTGTGCCTTTAAGTCCTGTTTTGGATGGGGAGCCGTAGATCTGCAGCAACCACATTGAAAGCCAGTTGATCCACACTTTGCCCCCCCCCCCCCCCCCCCCCCCTCCTTTCCCTGACGCAAAGTTGCCAAGGGCCTTCAGGAAGAAACTTTATATTGCTTGGAAGATAATTGTACAGGTATTGTGATTAATGCAGTGTGTATGTCCATGCTGTATGTTGGAGTGCGGTGTACATGTGTTGCCTGTATTTACAGTCATGCATGTGTTCATATGGCACATAAAGTGGCAGTGGGTAAAATAACAGCGTGCCACATGGGGTATTATTTGGCACTGTGCTATCCAGGAACAGTGGGTTGCACATTTGCGCTCAGTCTTTAAATCCCACCTAACGGTCCTAGATAACTGCTGGAGACTTGATGTTGCTACTACACAGGGCTGTGATCGGGTGAGATATGTGCCACTGTGCAGAGCCTCTCAGGGCTGCGTGCTGTCCTCTGCACAACTGGATACAATCTTTCCTCCAGCCCTGCTCCAATCTTATCCAGCAGCTCCGTTGTTTGAGGGCCATAACCATAGTCTTGATCTGGGTTTTCTGTTGGAGGTCTGGGCTCTTCAGGAGCAGGCCCATGTTCATATGGTTCTTCTTCAATGGCCTGAATTTTGTCTTCAGGTGTTATTGAAGCCGGGCTAAGTGGACAGCTGTCTGCTCCTTCCTCATCTGTAGTGCTTGCAATACGTGGTAACGTACTGTGATAGCGTGTGTCAGGAAGGTAGCTAGTGCTGTCTCCTCTGCGTAATGGGGAAGCACGATGTCTGTCTAAAGCAGGGGGAAACCGGATACCTGGATCACTGTACTGTTTTGTCCTCTGCCATTGTTTACGCAAGTGCGCTCGTGACCGATGCTTTATGCGCACAGGAGAATCATCATACTGTGGATCATGCCTAAGGAACTCATTAAACAGTGCATCTGTCTTTTCATCAATGCTAAAGTCTCGTCTAGTAATAGCATCTTGTGGACTGATTGCTTGAGTGTGGTGGGGAAACCATGTTTCTTCCTCTCCACCTGCAGCACCTTGTTCATATAAACGCCCCTCCAGACTTTCAAATACTGTCCCTTTACGCCCAGCATGAGTGAAAAAAAGGCGCTTTTCTGAAGCAGTCTTGTCCCTATGAGGACTGCCTGATTCTTCTGGTGGCCGGCAGGGGGCTTCAATCGAAGCATAGCCACTGTCCATCTGCAGGAGCTTTCGGGATCCAGTCTCTGGCTCTGTTCCCTTCCCAGGCCTACCATCTGGTAGATCCTGGGAGGGTAGGCTAGGAAGTCCACTTAAGGAGCTCACACTTTCTGCATCACTACGAACAGAGTCCCGGTCATTGTTGCTACTACTTTGATCTGAGGCACAAAGCTCTAATGATGCACGTAGGCTCCAAATGTCACACTGGGAAGGGAGCTGGCCCTGTTCTGTGCTTCCCACATCAGCCAATGATCCATCTTCCCCATGATCTAACCTGTAAACCAAATGGGAAACACTGAATTTAAATGATCCCCTCCTATTTTTTTTAGCAGTAGGCAAAGAGAAAAAAGGGATTATAAAACATTTGTTGGGAGGTGTGTCTGGAAAGATGTGGACTGGGCAACAGAAGAATACCTGCCGAGAGAGTGTGATGGTGTTCCATGTTGTGGTATATATGATCCTTGATTTGATGCAAAAACAGAGTCTTGGGTATGTGCTATGTACTGTATAATGTCATCACGCTCAGCACTTTCACTGGCTGCTCGCTGGCGCTGGAACTGATGCCGTTTTGGTGAACCTATGAAAAGAAAGCATATAGTATGTTAGAAGCTATTGACTGATTTCTGCATAACTACATTAGTCTGATCATTTTCCAGTTTGTCTATTGTTACTATATCTTCTTTTAAATGCACATTCCTCTCTTGGATATGCAGCTTGTTTACAAAATTTAACTAGCCTTCCTGTCCCCTCCTATGAATACAATGGTAGATGGATGTCTTAGAGCATACCTGTCTAACACCAATGATCCCAAGATAGTTATTGTATGATCCCATATCAAAAAACTGTGAACAGTGCTTTAAAAATATCCATGACATTTTAAAAATTAATTTTAGAGCAGGAAATATTTGAGATGGTAATTGTAGAGAGATTCTCTACGTGCAGCAGACTTCCTGTACAAATATTCAGAAGTACAAAGAAAAATGTTAGTGATTGATAGATTTAATTTTTATTCTAATAAGTATTAAAGCATACCCCTTGATATTTCAGCCTTGATAGGTGGTGACAGGCTGAATCTTATATCTCTCGGATTCACAATTAGAAGTATACTTAAAATGCCAGTTCCACTCCATGGGGTATCCCTATCTAATCTTTTAACTGATTTTATATTATTTATAATGCAGGAGGAGGAGTGGGACTTCATTCACCAGGGTGGCAAAGATAAGATATAACATTGAATTCTTGCCACTGAAATCCTGTGACATATAGAAAATCTGTAGGTAATAAACATCACACCAGTTTAACCCAAAACTGAAACACCATGATTAGCGTGGACTGAATAAAATGCAGTCTTTACTTATATATTGCTTTTCCCTCCCCTCACTCAACTAAATGACAATCCTCCCATCAGTTTATATATATAATCCAGTTTACCCTCCTTTATAGCTGGGGTAACAGACTCCTTGTGTTTCATCTTGTGCATCCAGGTCAATCCTCCCCCTCACCTCTGGTGTCTAAGCTGCTTGCTCTCTGCACACTGCCCAGTTTCCATTTCTTGATTTTTAGGTAGGGGCTTGCTCCTTCCAAGCTTGCATGACGCCGTAGACGGCTGAAGAAATGGAGTACTGCACCATGACTTCGGGTGGTACCCACATCAGAGCTGGCACCACCCGGAGGGAGATGACTGCTGTGGTCAAACTGGGGAAGGAAGGGATGGTGTGAAACTGGTGCACCTATGATAACCCTATATTCTATTTGTCTGTTTCTCAGCATATTCCCACTATTTCCACTCGTTACTCACCCTAATTTTGTCTGGGCTTTGTCTTGGAGAGGCAGGACTATGGGTTGGAGTTTCCATAAAGCTTGTATCTGCCACAGAGTTGTATGCATCTCCAGGAAGTGCAGATGTTAAACTGAGTGAGAGTCGAGTAAGTGGAGTAGGAGGACTTCGAGGAGGCTAATAAGGAAAAACCGCATGTTTTAAGATATGAAATTATAAGAAAGATGGGTCATATGTTTTAAGGTTAAAAAAACTATACCTGATATATGGAGATGTTGGACTTGCTGGGAGATGTGGGATGTGTTTCAGATGCTCCTCCACTGCTGCTACTTTCCCCGCCTTCGCTTTCATGTATGGTCAGAATGTGCAAAGCGGTTGGTGGTAGGGAGGGAAGCGGAGGGAGAGTCAGCCGTGCATTCTTCAGATAGTGAAAATCTCCTTCTGTCAAAGTGTACCTGAAAGAGTATAGCAGCCAGAAGATAATTGGCTTTACACAGTCTTTCCATACTGGCCTCATTTACCTAGCTACTTTTTTTTTTTCCTCTTCACTTACCTTCTTCCCCGTTCACGTTCTCTTCTTTCTTGCCCACATAAGGCTCCTTCATTGAATGAAACTCTACGACCACTGGATGCAGTGCACAAAAACTTTTCTGACTCTCCATCGCGTAGACCTGAGGTGGACAGTGATTCTGCATCTTCTACTCGGATGGTGATATCTGTGAGGGGCGAGGGACATTTGATGATATATGTATCTATTGGAAAAAAGGTTCACAATAAGAAATCTCCTTACCATGTGTTGGCTGTGACTCATCTACATAGGAAGTATTTGTTTTCTCTGCATCATCACTGGGTCTAAAAAAAAAAAAAGTGCAGTACAAAGGAAAATTGTAAAAAAAAAAAAAAAAATTATAGGTAGGATTTGGGGAAATTTGTTACAAAGGTTTTTACCTTGAAAGCCTGAGATGTGAATCACAGCAGCGTCTACAAAGGATCAGGACCCCGGTAAGTAAGAGCAGTGTTCCTCCAATGAAGATAGACAAAAGGACCAAGAGCAAGACGTACCCATCATGACTTGGTGCAGCCGGAGCAGCCTGCAGGTTTATATGGCATAATGTCACTTTCTGCAGTAAACACACTTCTTCATTGTTATCTTCATCTTATACATGTACCTTTCCATATTCTAAAAATCGTGCTATGCTTCACTATCACTAGACTTCTAACATTTGGATGCCGAATGCGTCACGTCAAAGCTCAATTGCTCAAGCAGGGAATCTATACCTCCCAAAATTCTTTGTGAGGATATTTATAGCTCACCTCATTTTTTTTTTAGTATTGTGTTTAAAGCAAAACATTTATGAATGGTTTGTATTTCATAGTTACATTGGTGCAACTTGCTTGGGCTGCCTGCTTGGCATGGCTGTCGGTCAGAGAATGCCTTGTATTTTTATTCAGCAAATGGAAAGCTCTCTTTAATTGGACAAGGTTGAAATTGTATTGTCATGGGACTGCTCATCCAGTCAGAAAATGTTTTGCATTTATTGAGAAAAATGCAAAGTGTGCTCTGAATAGCTGTGCCAAGCAAGTGGCCTCCTGTGATTACTATGCTGCAGGGCAGCCACCTGGTACAGGACCCAGAAGACCCAAGTAATCACTGTAGTAGAAGAGACTGTTACAGCAATTCTTCTCTTCCTCGGTTGTCCCACAAGTATGGAATTTGCAAACATACATTGGTCCAGGCTGGACCAATGTAACTATGCAATACAAGTCATACCTGGAAATCGGCATTAAGCATAAAATGATAAATTGGTTTTGCATTGAATCCTACTATCCATTTCTGAATCTTATTTGAAATACATTTTTTAGGGTTAATGTTCTTTGCTTTTCAAAAAAAAAAAAAAAAAAAAAAAAAAAGCTTAGCTCATTTTCCTTGGAGGTAGAAAAGGCTTGTGCTATTGCCCCTATTACTTCAATGGAAGCATTAAATATACAGGGGATTATTTACTAAAGCTGGAGAGTGCAAAATCAGACACACGTCTGCATAGAAACCAATCAGCTTCCAGGTTTTATTGCCAAAGCTTAACTGAACAAGATGAGATTAGAAGCTGGTTGCTTTCTATGCAGCAGTGAGCCTGATTTTGCACTCCAGCTTTATTAAATAAACTCCACAGTATTTAAAGAGGGGTTCTGCCCCCCTGCCATCTTGACTAAGGGAAGCCCTGACAAACTGAGCCGGAAGTGGGAGTGGAAATGTATCAAAACCAGGTACCTGCTCCCCCCAACGGATACCAAATGCCAGCGGAGGTTGGGGAGGCAGATAAGCAGAGCTTCCACTTTTGGGTGGAACTCCCCTTTAAAGAATACAAACAGTGATATACTACTGTGAAACAAAATGTTTCCTGGGCTCAGCAGTAAACTGAACTGAAACCAATCGGTTAGCTGCTATTAAGCAGCAAACACTGCAATTGTGATCAAGTTTTTTTTTTCCCCAATTAAGTTTTCCATATAAACACATCCTGGAGACTTTAGTTGTTGTACTTGGGAATTATTCTCTTGTATTGTAAGAGAAGGTTTAAAAATCACCAGGTTATCAACAAAAAGGAATGGGTATAAAGGTGTGCCATAATACCTGGATGAAGAACATGCAAGCTCTCTGTAGGCATTTTAAGGTTTACGTTTTGGTAGAGATAGAGGTCTACATAGTAATTGGCAAGACTGACCATGCATTATACAAATTTCTTATTCAATGTCCTTTAGATTTACCATCAAATATGTAGTGTAAAGGTTGAAAGTGTTTAGGTGTGACCTCATATTACAGGTGAAACTCGAAAATTAGAATAGCATGCAAAAGTTCATTTATTTCAGTAATGCAACTTAAAAGGTGAAACTAATATATGAGATAGACTCATTACATGCAAAGCAAGATAGTTCAAGCCGTGATTTGTCATAATTGTGATGATTATGGCTTACAGCTCATGAAAACCCCAAATCCACAATCTCAGAAAATGAGAATATTACATGCAATCAATAAAACAAGGATTGTACATAGAACAATATCGGACCTCTGAAAAGTATAAGCATGCATATGTACTCAGTACTTTGGTTTGGGCCCCTTTTGCAGCAATTACTGCTGCAATGCGGTGTGGCATGGAAGCTATCGGCCTGTGGCACTGCTGAGGTGTTATGGAAGACCAGGATGCTTCAATAGCGGCCTTCAGCTCTTCTGCATTGTTCGGTCTCATGTCTCTCATCTTTCTCTTGGCAATGCCCCATCGATTCTCTATGGGGTTCAGGTCAGGCGAGTTTGCTGGCCAATCAAGCGCAGTAATCCCATGGTCATTGAACCAGGTTTTGGTGCTTTTGGCAGTGGGGGCAGGTGCCAAGTCCTGCTGGAAAATGAAGTCAGCATCTCCATAAAGCTCGTCTGCGGAAGGAAGCATGAAGTGCTCCAAAATCTCCTAGGAGACAGCTGCATTGACCCTGGACTTAATGAAGCACAGTGGACCAACACCAGCAGATGACATGGCTCCACAAATCAACACAGACTGTGGAAACTTCACACTGGACTTCAAGCATCTTGCAGTGTGTGCCTCTCCATTCTTCCTCCATACTCTGGGTCCTTGGTTTCCAAATGAGATGCAAAAGTTGCTCTCATCAGAAAAGAGGACTTTGGACCACTGAGCAACAGACCAGGTCTGTTTTTCTTTAGCCCAGGTAAGACGCTTCTGACGTTGTTTGTTGTTCAGGAGTGGCTTGACAAGAGGAATACGACATTTGAAGCCCATGTCCAGGATCCATCTGTGTGTGGTGGCTCTTGATGCACTGACTCCAGCCTCAGTCCACTCCTTGTGAAAGTCCCCAACGCTTTTGAATGGCCTTTTCCTGACAATCCTCTCCAGGCTGTAGTCATCCCTGCTGCTTGTGCACCTTTTTCTTCCACACTTTTCCCTTCCACATAACTTTCTATTAATGTGCTTTGATACAGCACTTTGGGAACATCCAACTTCTTTTGCAATTACCTTTTGAGGCTTTCCCTCCTTATGGAGGGTGTCAATGATGGTTTTCTGCACTACTGTCAGGACAGCAGTCTTTCCCATGATTGTGATTCCTACTGAACCAGACTGAGAGACCACTTAAAGGCTCAGGAACCCTTTGCAGGTGTTATGGCTTAATTAGCTGATTAGAGTGGGACACTTTGAGCCTAGAATATTGCACCTTTTCACAATATTCTAATTTTCTGAGATTGTGGATTTGGGGTTTTCATGAGCTGTAAGCCATAATCATCACAATTATGACAAATCACGGCTTGAACTATCTTGCGTTGCATGTAATGAGTCTATCTCATATATTTCACCTTTTAAGTTGCATTACTGAAATAAATGAACTTTTGCACGATATTCTAAATTTTTGAGTTTCACCTGTATATGGTTTTGGTAAATATAAAGGAAAATTTATATAATGCATACCCAACCTAAGTTGACTTTTTGGAAAAAAAACTTTACCCATCCAAAAAAGTTTACTAAAAAGGTTATAGTTCTATTGTACAGTGGAAAATATGAATTGCTGGTCACAATGTCTATGATATAGGGAAAGCTTGATTTCTTTGTTAGTTATCGTGTATTTCATGGACCGCATCCAACTAAACCATAGAGAAGTGGACAGCTGACATATCAGCAAATAAATGTTGCAGTTTGTAGTGACCAAACCCAAACCATGAACCTTCCTTTTTTGGTCAGTTAAATATACCCTTAAAAGTGTTTTGTTATATTACCAGTGTCCAATCACCTAATGGTAACAGCCTATAGCCCATGGTCTAGAACAGGAGTGTCAACCTGGCGGCCCTCCAGCTGTTGTGAAACTACAAGTCACATCATGCCTCTGCCTTTGGGAGTCATGCTTGTAACTGTCAATCTTGCAATGCGTCATGGGACTTGTAGTTTGGCAACAGCTGGAGGGCCGCCACTTTGACACCTGTGGTCTAGAAGTATCATGTCTGTGTCCTGTACTGTACAATTAAGATATACATGTTGATCCTGACAGAAAGTCAGTACAAACCTTGTTCATTCTACAGTCTTTTAAGCTCTGCCCAGGTTGTTTTGGAACTACAGAACCCCTCCCGTCTTCTATTATGGAGTTGAAGAGAATGCAAGGTGTCATGTACTCCTAACACAATGGGGAGATGTACTAAAACTGGAAACCTGAAAAGTACACAGACTGGTGCAGCTTTGCATGGTAGCCAATCAGCTTCCAACTTTAGCTTGTTCAGCTACGTTCCGACAATAAAATCTGGAAGCTGGTTGGTTTCTATGCAATGCAGAACCAGATTTTGCATGCTCCAGCTTTAGTGAATCTCCCCCACTGTCTGACTGAGTATGACAATGTTGCTCCTCCATACACACAGTATGGTGACTGAGCATTCTCGCCCTAGGACAGGAATAGATCTTGGGAAACATACCTAAAGCCATCACAGCTAAGGACTGGCAAGCTGCACTATATTCCATTTTTGTTCTTGGGTTTATATACAAATTGCAAGCACATTTGGAGTTTTTATGTGTTTGTGTGACTATATGTGAATTTCAGAAATTTCTAAGAAGAAATGCCTGCAGCTATTTTCACAGAGGCCCATGCGCCCAGCTTTATTTATTTGCTTATAGTGAAGACTGTGTTAGCTATTTTGTCACTATGCTGTCACCACATGCTTTAGCTTTTTTATCATTACTATTTCAACAAAAGATCTTGGTTACTCAGACATATGAATAAAGGCAGACTTTTGGGCAAAGCATATAGTTTGTTTGGCAGTAGAGTGCCTTTTAAATAGCTGTCATGTGTGAATGTCATACCCATAACACACAAGGCCTTGTTCCATGCTCTCTAACCACCCATATTACTTAGTTCTAATGAGAACAGCAATTCACTGCAAGCTGGAAAACCCAGGAGGAGCTTGTCTCAGCTCTCATGGTCATTCAAGTGTTTCTGAGCTTAGTGCTCTGGAGTATATTGTGTGAAAGCATCCACCACATTGATAACTGTTCACGTTGGCAGACAACTCAGTCCATAGTCAATTACACTTTTTGTGTCACTCTCAATGCTAATGCTTTATTTTGTATTTTTAACCGCCTCCCGCCCACCATATAGTACAATTACGGGTGCAAGGCGGTTCTCTCTTTCTGGGAGGACGTCATATGACGTCCTGCCATGATAACCGTGAATGCGCAACTCCGGGAGCATGCAGCGTGGCGATCGGCGGTGCGCTGTGTCCCTCAGACACAGCGAATCACCGATCAATGGAAAGAGCCGAAGATGTTGGCTCGGTCATGTAATCAGCTGTGTCCAATCACAGCTGATCGCATGTAAATAGGGAAATGCCGGTTATCTGCATTTCTCTTCTCACGAGCTGTCACGCTGACAGCTCAAGAGGAGAGGAATGCCGGTAATCGGCATCCCTCAGAGGGGATATCTACACTGATCATCAGGGCACTGATGATCAGTGTGCCCTGATTATCTGTGTAGCCCCAGCAGTGCCACCTGTCAGTGTCCATCAATGCCAGCTGTCAGTGCTCATCCATGCCCCATCAATGCCACATTTCAGTGCCTACCAGTGCATATCAATGCCACATATCAGTGCCTGTCAGTGCTGTCCAACAGTGCTGCCTAACAGTGCCATCTAACAGTGCCCATCAGTGCAGCCTCATTAGCGCACATCGGTGAAGGAGAAAAATCACTTATTTACAAAGTTTTATAACAAAAACTAAGAAAAACCGTTTTATTTTTCAAAATTTTCAGTGGTTTTTGGTTTGTTTAAGAAAAATAAAAGGTGATTAAATACCACCAAAATAACGCTCTGTCACAAAAAAATGATACAAATGTCATATGGGTACAGTGTTGCATGATCGCGCAATTGTCATTTAAAGTGCAACAGCACTGAAATCTGGAAATTGGCTTGGGCAGGAAGGGGGTATAAGTGCCCTGTAGGATAGGATACTGGAAGATCTGTGAATGTTAACATTTGTCTCTGGAGGATGCCTTCATACATAACCCACCAGAACTAACTAAAAAAAACCCTGAGAGCTGTGGACCTTTGATGTATCAGCCGATCATGGGTGCAATGCAGGGCTCCTGCAGACTGTCAATGTAAGCTGTCTGCTCGTACCTCGTTCGAGCAAGCAGTTACACAATGACAGGAAAACTCAATGAACTCCCGTCCCTCTTAGATTGTAAGCTCCAAGGATCAGGGCCTTCCTTTCCCTCTTGTATTGAACTGTATTGTTGCTGTATTGTCTCCCACTATATTGAAAAGCGCTGAGCAAACTGTCAGCACTATATAAATCCTGTATAATAATAATAATAATCTACTATCTAGCAACCGCCAGCACCCTGCTAGTTCATTGAGAACTTTAAGCTGGCTGATGGTAGTTGTAGTTCAACTATTCACAGAACTTTGAGAATGCGGGGCTCTGCCAACCTGGTTGAGTTTCTTTTAACCTCTTCACGCCTCTTGGCGTCTGGGCCTAGACGACAAGCTGCCAAACATTTGCGTTCTATTAAAAAAGGACATATGTGCCAATAGCGCACGCCCTGCGCGCTCCCAGCACACATGTCCGGTACTCACGAAAAGGTCCCGATCTCCTTTCGATCGAGACCTTTCCCGATCATGTGACCGCCATGACGGTGATTACATGACCCTAAACCCCGCCCCGCCTCCTGAAACTCTAAAAGGGCTGGGAGGCGCCAGCATGAAGGGGTTAAATTGTGACTGCGGGTGCAGGGAGAAGATCCCCGACCCGTTGTCACAGGAAGGGGGGGGGGGATAGGGGCTGAGAGCTGAAGGAAAATGTTACATATTCCACCCTAAAAATGTATGGAACATGATATATATTTCCAAAGGCAATCCTTTAAACTCTTGCGGGGGGATTTATTAAACCTTTAGGAGTACAAAATCTGGTGTAGATGTGCATGGTAGCCAATCCACTTCTAACTTCAGCTTGTTCAATTAAGCTTTGACAAAAAACCTGGAAGCCGATTGGTTTCCTTGCAGAACTGCACCAGATTTTGCACTCTGGAGTTTTAGTAAATCAACCCCTATGAAAGGCTGACAGCTGCTGCGGCTGGGCGGTACCCCAAGCAATACTAATGTTTAGGGCAGTATGCATTTAGGGACAAATGCCTGGAATATAAGAAGGCAGCCAGCGTTGAGGCTGGATAATGTCCCTGGGGCTTTCATTTGCACCTAAAGTGTGCAAGAGGCCCAAGTAGGCAGATTTTGCCTTCATTTGCTGCATATTTGTTCCTGGTTGGAGTTTCAGAACATCAGTCAACCAACTTTTTCACAAAGTGGTCAGCAATAGCAGCCTATATTTTAAACCTGTAGGTTTACTACAATATGCTTTTCCTCATCCTGGATGTCATTATCCTAAATCACAGTTTTTTACCTTTGTGAAGAGGTGAAATGAATGTAATAAACCTCCCATTAAACCTATCTAGTTCTGTAGCCTCTTAGATCTTATATATACACAGTATAGGCAGCTCCAAACATGAACAGAAGCACAGATGTGTGCTAGTATTGTTCTACGCTTTCACAATTAACTGATTTCTATCTGCCAAACATTTATGTCTGGATATACAATAACTGTATAGTAACACACAGGGAGTGATTTACTAAAGCTGGAAACTCGGAATCTGGTGCAGCTGTGCATGGTAGCCAATCAGCTTCTAACTTCAGCTTGTTCAATTACGCTTTAGCAATAAAACCTGGAAGCTGATTGGTTTCCATGCGCACAAGATTCTGAGTGAACAAGCTTTAGTAAGTAAACCCCATAGTGTATGTAACCACACGACCTTGAGAAAAAGCTTATTGAAATGCCAGTTTTTAGTACAGAACCCTGATTAACTTTAATCACTACACAAGATTAGGATCACAGGAAGCTATGCCACCCTGCTTAACCACTTGCCTACCGGACACTTTCACCCCCTTCCTGCCCTGGACAATTTTCAGCTTTCAGCGCTGTCACACTTTGAATGAAAATTGTGCGGTCATGCAACACTGTACCAATATTACATTTTCATCATTTTTTTCACACAAATAGAGCTTTCTTTTGGTGGTATTTACTCTCCGCTGGGTGTTTTATTTTTTGCGCTATAAACAAAAAAACAAGCAAAAAATGTGAAAAAAAAGTTTCTTTGTTTCTATTATAAAATTTTTCAAACAGGTAATTTTTCTCCATCACTGATGTGCGTTGATGAAGCTGCACTGATAGGCAGCAATGATGGGCACTGATGAGGTGGCACCAATAGGCAGCACTGATGAGCACTGATAGGAGGCACTGGTGATGCTGCACAGCACTGCAGGGCACAGGTGGGTGGCACTGATCATCATTGCCCATCTCTTCGCTGACAGTTGCGAGTTCTCTGCAGTACTTTCTTCACGCTGTGACAGTGTGAGGAAAGTGCAGCCGATAACCGGCAACTGTATTTACCCGGTGATCTGCTGTGTCATTGGACACAGCTGATCACGTGGTAAAAGGCTACCGTAATTGGCAGTTTACTGTATCACATGATCAGCTGTGTCCATAGGACACAGCGATCACAGGCAGAGCTGGGTGCGCGCTTCGCAGGAGGGCGTGTTCTGGAATGATGTCCATGGACGTCGTCTCAGGATTACACAACCCGTCCTTCGGCTATAGCGCACTTGGGAACCGGTTAATGACACTTGAAGACTTTCACATGCATACATCAGTTGGGGTTTTGCTGGTTAGTGGTACGCAATGGAGTTAATTTACTAAAGGCAAATAGGCTGTTCACGTTGAAAGGGAATTTTGCCTTAGCTATAAGAATGAGGTAAAATTCTGCTAACTGCCAGCATACAATCATGTTCAAGGAAAAACATATTTTTTAATTTTCCTTGCATGTGATTGGGTATTTTTTTTTAAATGTAAATTTTAATCGCATTCACTAAGCTAAGGAAAAATCCCCTTGCACAGTGAACAGCCTTTAGTAAATCAACACCACAGTGCATCATATGCATTTTAAAACGGCTTATACGCAGCAAATAAAATCGCACTGAATATGCCATTTAGAAGTTACTGTGATTACACTAGGTAAGGAATAGAAAAATGAACAGGCTATTTATATCTATGCTCCATCAATATTCTATAAATAATGTATGTACATTTAATAACAATGAAAGAGATCAATGTTCCTAGTGAAATGAGCTAAGGTTTTGTTTTCAAGCAAAACAAAATTTAAAAATCTAGCACACAATAATGCAGAACTTGATAAATAAAGTATAAAGATATATACAAAGAACTAAAATGGAAATACCTATTTATTACTATTATATGTAGTATCACCTACAGTTGTGATCAAAACTTTGCATACCCTGGCAGAAATGGTGAATTTGTGGCATTGATATTAAAAATATGACTGATCATGCCAAAAAAACTCTTTAAGGATATGATGAGCAGAAAAGAACTGTCAAAAAGACCTGCGTAACAAGAAAATCAAACTTTATAAAAATGGAAAAGGATACAAAAAAAAAATCCAAAGCCTTGAATATGCCAGTCAGTACTGTTCAATCATGTAAAATTTGGGGATCTCTTAATACTAAGCCAAGCTAAGGTAGACCAAGAAGACCAAAAAAGATAGAAGCGATAACTACCAGAAGAATTGCTCAGGATACAAAGAAAAACCCACAGTTAACCTCAGGAGAGTTAGGCTGGCCATGCATTACACAATTTTCTTGAGATTTTTGGTTTAGATTTACCAAAAACCATATAATAGGAGGTCAAACCTAACAACACTTTCAATTTTATCCAGTTAGGCTGGCTCTTGCACTACAGAGTTGAAGGTAAATCTAAAGGAAATTGGGCAGAAAATTTTATAGTGTATAGCCAGCCTTACAGGCTGCTCTGGAAAAAGATGGTGTGGTTGTTTTTAAGGAACACAATACAACGATACTTGAACAGAAATGAGCTGCATGGTCATCAGAAAGCAGCCCTTACTGTGTTAATGTCACAAAAAGACCCAGTGAGGCGTGTCAAGGTGTTGTCAGGCATTTTGTAGCCGGGCTTTGGATATCTTTTTATATGCTTTTCCATCTTTATAAAGTCCCATTACTTTACTACGCAGGTCTTTTAACAGTTCTTTACTGCTCCCCATGGCTCAGTATTTAGCTGCTCAGCACATCCACGTGATAGGTAACAAATTCATTGACTATTTATACACATACACTAACTGCAATCTAAATAGCTACAGATGTGGGCAATTAACCTTTGTACATCACCTTGTTTTCTGTACCAAGGCCAATTAACCTGTGTGTGTGTGTGTCAACTTTTGATCTGGGCCATTTGGGTGATTTCTGTTATCGCTATGAATTAAAAAGGAGTGAAACAACTGTGATAATAAATGGTTTCATATGATCACTATCTTTCAGTAAAAGACAGTTTTTTTGGCAGGATCAGTCATGTTCAATACCAATGCCAGAATTTCATGATTTCTAACAGGGTGTGCAAACTTTTGAGCACAACTGTACCTTGCTAAAGTCTGCCCCATGCAACCCTCTGTCTAGCAGCATGAACAATTTATTTACAGAGATTCCATTCTCCTTTGACCAGGTCCAAAGGAAGTTTAACAAATCTATTGTAAAAGGAAAAACAAATTCCAAGGGGCCTGCTCACACTATAATGTGTTGTGTTAGGGTCCTTTTACACGGGCGTTCCGTTTTTTTTTCTTCAGTTCAGTCACGTTTTTTCAAAAAAAAAAAACAGATGAGTTTACATCCATTTTTCATCCATTTACATCAGTTTTTCATCTGCTTTTGGTCCTTTTACATCCACTCCGTTTTTTTTTTGTGGAAGAAAAATTAGGGTTTTCTTCTGTTCAAAAAAAACGCATGTTAACAGATGCGGACATTAACAAATGTAAAAAGATCTGTTTACATACGCAAGGCCATAGAAATACATGGGGGTCTGTTTTTCATCCATAAACGGACAGATGAGAAACGGACATGCGGAACGCCCATGTGCAAGAGACATTACACTGTGCTGGTCAACCTTACCCAACACAACCCACTGCATAGACCAGACAAATTGCCTTGTGTCCTATGTCTTCAATTCACCCCACAATGTGGAGGTATGTGCTGAAAAAAAAGTAGGGAATGCACTATTTGTTTTCATTACAACTCACCACAGTGTGTTGAGACACACTACACCATATCTCAATGCTCTGTCATTTTAACATTTCAAAAGTTATTAACGAAAAAAAAAAACTGGTACAAAATGTGATGTATTGAAATCGGTGCATTGGCTTTATTTACTTTACAGTGCACACCAGCAAACGCAATTTTAATGTTCCTATAGTTAATACAGCAAACATATAACCGACCATACATGGAACCGAAATTTAGTAGGGACAGGCTGAATTTCGATCCAAGTATGGGGAGGTTAGTTGTACAGAAGTTACCAGCTACCTGTTTTTTGCATAGTAAGTGGAAAATATAGCACCCACTATAGGTGCAATACAAATTTTATGGTTTGGTTTAGGGGCATGTTGTGAGAAAAACTTCTTATATATATGCACATTATATATGTAGCGCCTGTCTATCTAAAATTATTAGTTTGCATAAATGTGGTTATTCACCCTACTAGGGGCAGCTTCATATTATACATATTTTTTCACTTTGGCGCCTTTATAATAATTTTTAATTTATTCACCTTTACAACAAGCCTGTCAGATTCTCCCTGCTTTGTCAGCACCATCAGCTATAGACAGCGGCGCTGATCAGTGTATTCTGAAGGTGAGGGAAGTCTCCCTGCTGTCAGAATACAATGACTCAGTGGGGAGGATTCCTTCATCGCCTCGAATGTGTGGATGGGGGAATTAAGTTATTTTTTTTGTTCAACCTGCTGGTTGAATGAAAGAAAAAAAAAAAAAAAAGACTCCTCTATGAGTTGCTTAAAGTGATTGTAGAGGGTAAGATTTTTTTTTTTAAATAACAAACATGTCATACTTACTCTGTGCAATGGTTTTGCACACAGCAGCCCCAATCCTCCTCTTCTTGGGTCCCCTGCAGGCGCTCCTGGTCCCTCCCTCCTGCCAAGTGCCCCCTTAGCAAGTCACTTGCTCTGGGTGCTCTTCTGCGTTCTTGCTCCCAAGGCTCCTCTGTATCCATAAGACACAGTGGGGTTTATTTACTATAGCTGGTTCACTCAGAATCACATGCACCTCTACATAGAAACCAAGCAGCTTACATGTTTATTCGCTAAAGATTAATTGAACAAGCTGAGGTTGGAAGCTGATTGGCTGCCATGCACCAGATTCCAGTAAACCAGTGTTAGTAAATAAACCCCCCCCCCCCCCACACTGGATGTGCTGCTGCTGTGCCTAATCCAATGAGCAGAGGGAGAGCAGAAAGAGCCTTTGCTCTTGTGCACATCGCTGAATCCAGTTCGGGCTCAAGTAAGTATAAGGGGGGGGGGGGGGGGGCAGGGGCTGCTTGCAGAAGGTTTTTTACCTGATTGCAGACAAAGGGAAACAAAAACCTTCTGCCTTTAGAACCACTTTAAGTCTCATCTAGATATAAGACTCATTATACCCAAATCATCCTTTAGATTGTAAGCTCCACGAGCAGGGCCCTCCTATTCCTTCTGTACTGAAATGTATTGTCATTGTACTTTCTCCCTTATATTGTAAAGCGCTGCTCAAACTGTTGGCGCTATATAAATCCTGTATAATAATAATAATAATTGGTTTTGCTCCAAACCAAGAATGGGTACAGACTTTAGTACAGTTGGGAAGGGTTAGCACTTAAAATGAACTCTGGGCACAAACCGTTTAATTGAAAATATATTCTTCTACAGTCACAAGGGATAAAAATCCACTTTATGTGGACCAAAAGTCCTTGAAGACCCAAATATTACCTTGTAAAGGTAGCTGTGACATTATCACTATCATGACAGCCTGTCTCATGCTTTTATTGTTGTTTATGTACCTATTGTAGAGATTGCCCTTCCTTCCTGCCAAGACAATATCCAAAATGGGGGAAAAAAAAAAAAAGACAGAAGAATAAGGGTTAGTACTTTTGACAAAGTTTAATGCGATCTGTGCTTTGCTACTCTACTGACAGCCACTACTCCTGCTTCTTTTCTTGGTGTCACATGGACAGGAAGTTGGGAAAAATCTCCCTAAGTAGGTCACTGTGATAAATAGATACCTAACATATTTTAACCTGTACCTACTCTAATAACAATCTAAAAAAGTGGCTAAGGTCCAGTTTGAGAGTTTGTCCAGTAAAATTTGAAAAAGAAATAACGTAAAGACATTGGAATGGATATATTAGCAGTAGAGGAAGTAAAATTTGGACATGTAACCTGTAGTTTGTTCAGATGTTTGCTGTAATTTCCTAAACCTACATAAGACAGCAGAAATTGGCGGTAATGGCAAAGGCTTCCAAAAATAATTATCTACTACTCTTGGGGACCCCTGTTAAAGCCACTTTATTGGTGGTCAGTGGGAAAAATGCTCCCTACATTACATAATTGTGTTCATGCAGCTGGCTCCTCAAGTGGCAATGTTCCCAAAGATATGCAGGCACCATCAAATGGGAGGTGAATCAGCCACAGCTTAAGAAACCCCTAGCAACTTCTGGAGAAAGCTTAACCCCTTGGCGCCTCCTGACCCCTTAAGGAGTTTGTGATGGGGTAGGGTTTAGGGTTATGTGATTGCCGTGATTGGCTGTCACAGCAGTCACATGATCAGAAAGGTCCCGGTCAGGAACCTGTAAATGTGGTGGATGCACCCAGGGAGCACTCTCGGCACATATTTGTTTACTTTTGCTATGCAAATATGCGGCCGCTCGGCATCAAGACCCAGCCACCAAAAGGCCACATATTTGCGCACGGTTGTCGGCAACAGGTTATGCTGGACATACATGGATCGAAATTCAGCCAGTTCAGCAGAAATCGGCTGAATTTTGATCCATCTATGGCTATGCCTGTTCATAAAAAGCTTCTCATGAATGGTCCTGCTGGAAGATGTTCAGTCGATCAGCACTTGCAGCCAATTAATTGTATATTGAAGGTGAGGGAGTCCCGCTGTCAGGATACAAATACGTGGTGGGAGGATTCCGGCATCTGCATCGAATGTGTGGATGGGGAATCGGGTACGTTTTTTTCATTCAGCCTTTTGGCTGAATGAAAAAAAAAAAAAAATCACCCATGTATGGCCAGCTTTAGGCGCACCACACGCCTTACAATTTGATTGTATAATCTTCTTTAGATCTACCAACAACTATGCAGTGCAAGGGCCTATCTGATAAGACACAAACTAATTGGAAAGATTAGGTGGTTCCTCATTATTACATATTTTTTGGTAAAGTTGATTGTAAAGAGATTGCGTCATCATATTGTAACATGTAGACAATAAACTATGCAGCGCTAAAAGTAACAATAAAATGCAATAAATAGTATAAATCGTAGCCATATATAGTGAGCAGTATAGAATGGACCAAATATAAAGAAAGCACTCAATGACGCTAAGATCATAGGTGTCCCCTAGCGTTGACCACATTCCGCACGGCTTCTCTGAACAGCCGGTGGCCATCTTGGAATTTTTTTGATGTAAGTGCATTCATCTGTTTTTGATTAATACTGAATCAATAAACACTACACTATTGGAGACTTCTTCTTATGGGCTGGGTTTGTTCTGCGAGCCCCCCCCCCCCCTTCTGAGAATGGTTGATCTAATGGATTCAATAGACTGACCTGGGACCAGTAAGCACATTAGTAGTTCTGATTGCATTTGTTGCATGCTTGTTGCAGGTCAATGACTAAGTACTGAAAATAATATGACTGCCACTCACTTAGTTTTTTTCCAAAAGCATGTCAGCAGTTTTTGGTATTTTTTGTTAACACAGGCTATATATATATATATATATATATATATATATATATATATAAATATAATCATAAATAAAATATAGTCAATTTATATATCACTTAACAAAATTTGCTTTATTTGCTGGCAGTTTCACTAGTACCTAGAGCTGAATGCCTGCTGGTAGATAAATGTACTCCTCAATGTTCGTATACGATTATTGCCTATATCTCTAGATTCCTGTCATACTGCAATTTTTCTCACCGTGGAGCTGTCAGTTATATTCTCCCATGGAGGTGACTCATTGCTCATGATCTGACACCTGCAGAAACAGAAAGGTAGGGTGTGTTACAGAAGATGAAATAGTGAATGGTAAGACAGAGGGAACATTAAACCAATGTAATCAATTTCTCAACCTTTTTTACCACCTAGGATCTCTAAGGCCTCTTTCACACGGGCGGTTGTCATGCTGCTTGTAAATGCAGGTTTTTTTATTTTGAAATTCCAACACTCCTGGCACAGAGATCACTTGCGTTTATACATTGCGTTTGTCTGCATTTATGTGAGTTTACATGCGGCTGCATTTAGCTGTGGTAGTAAATTCTTGCCTTTTCTAATGCAACTTATTACTTACTTATTTTTTCTTTGTACTGCGATTAACTGAGTTTATGTACAGATAGCTGCGGTTCATCACTCCTGGACGCAGTCAACTTTATTTTTCCTAAAAGCATAAAACCGTATGTTATGAAAATGTTGCTAAACGCAGTGTGTGAATGGAGCCATAGGGATGCATTGCCTGCATTTAGTTGCGGTAAGCAAGTACCTCTAACCTCAGCTAAAAGCTGAAATCTAACAGCCCGTGTGAAAGGGGTCTAGAAATTATTTCTTGGTCTTTAAGAACCCCTGCTAATACCAATTCGTGAGGGATTTTTGGAAAAAATTACATTGGTGGTCAGTTGGAAGAATATCCCTCTATGGTGGCCATACATATAACAAGGCGATCAAACCATTTTTCACAACATTGATATTATGACTGAATCTACGAATTATCAAAAGACACAAACTGTGTCATTGATCGATTTAGAGTAAAGCCAAACAATTTAATCTAAATTATTCTGATCAATTCTGACAGAAAATACAATCGTAGGACAGTAGATAATGTGATAAGATCTTAAAGTGTATAATGCATTTAACAATCTTTTTGATCTTCCGAAATTATTTCTGTTCAGAGAGTAAATCTATTGAAAATACAATCATATACAAAATCGTTCTGTGCATGGCCACCATTATAGTTGTGGTCCAATCACCACCATTATAGACAGCTAGAAAGGTCCCCAAAGTCACATCTTCTGGCTCTGACAGGTGGCGTTGGCTGTAGAGCCATGCAGGCACCAAAAAATGAGAGGTCCAGAAGAACCCTGGTTGAGAATGGCTAAATTATGCAATTACATCATTTTTAGAAGAAATGAAATAAGCTCTGCTGAGCTCCACTGACAAAGTGTGGCTCACACATAAAGCAGTCACACATGAATGTGATTGTAAAGGCTTCCATATATTTTTTTTAATAAACATGTTATACTTCTCTTCTCTGTGCAATGGTATTGTATAGAGCAGCCCCGATCCTCCTCTTCTCGGGTCCCCTGCCAGCACTCTAGGCTCCTCCTCTTCTTGGTGTGACACCATAGGATGCCACTTCTTATGGGAGCAGCACACCTGCGGGCTCAATCCAGAGCTGGGCTGTGTGTGTAGATTGACACACACAGCGCGACTCAGCCCCGTCACCCGCTGATGCCCCACAGGATTTGATTGACAGCAGCAGGAGCCAATGGCTCCTGCTGATGCCGCAGTGCCTGCGGGAAGAGAGAGAGCAGAGTTGGCTGCAGATGGGCACAGTGCTGGATCGTTAGAGGACTCAGGTAAGTATATAGCAAGATGAGGGGACAACACACTTACTATGACATTTTTTACCTTAATGCAGGGAATACCTTTAGAACCACTTTTATCTTTCTAATGATGGCCACATACGCCTTGAATAATGATCAATTTTTTTTTACAGTCAATCTCTTTTGACTCATTTGATCAATGTGCCACACATGGTAAAGTGGATATTGCTTGATAGTTGGAAGATCAATGTAAAATATTGATCACATCTCTGTTTCCACTATGCAATCTCATAATATGATCAATCCAAATACAATAATATTCAAGAACAAAGTATCTCAGTGCTGCCAATCAATGCAAAATGACTGTTAATTTTCTACCCTGGGTGAGTGTTTGATCAAATCTGGTCTATATCATGTCTAAATCAACTGGAAGGGAAGTTCTGGCTATTCAATTGTTTGCGCATTCAAATGTTTTGATTGGATCACACATTGGTCAGATAATAAAATTGAAGAGTATGTGATCACCATAACCTACCAATGCTTAACCACATGCTAAATATGATCACTTAACTACCACAAGTTTGGAGGAATCCAATGAGAGGAATTTATCAAAACTGTAGCATATGTGCATGGCAACCAATCAGCTTCAACCTTTCATTTTCGGAACAAGCTGAAGCTAGACTCTGATTGGTTGCTATGCACAGCTGCTCCAGATTCTGCCTGCTCCAGTTTTGATCATTTCCCCCCATTGTCTCGAGTGCGCAAGAGATCAAAACAAACAGAGCATCAGATGGTCAGATTAGGTCCTGCATTTTCAAGAGGTACTATAAGAAGCAGAACCAGCCATTTTCGGCAGGTTTAACATATACATCATTCTAAGAAGGATGCAGACAATCACTAATAGGCATTAACAGTGTGTAAACACTTGCACAGGTTACTTTTTTTGTAAATCTTTAAGCAAAAGAAGATCACATACTGGCTGCATGACAGATATCAATTGGAAAGTGAGGACAGTAGTGCTAGATGCATAACCTGTAACAGTATACAGCAAGATCAAACCACTACAGTGCTCACAGGTTAGTTTTTTTCTTTTAATGCAAAGGAAGAACATGACATGATTATACATGACAGATGTCAAAGAAAGTGAGGATCATATTGCCAGATACATATCAACATACAGGCATACATAAAGAATTAGAGGAAGATCAATCAACGAGGTGCTCATGTTAGTTTTTTGTTGTTTGTTTTTGTTATTATGTATTTAAAAAATCTCATACTTCATATACTAGATACATCACAGATGTCAACTGGAAAGTGAGGACAATATTCCATATATGTAACAGTATACAGCAGATCTCCATTAGAGGAGAGTAAATCAATGAAGTGTTCACAAGTTGTTTTTTTGTAAATATGTATTAAGGAGATCACACACTGAATACATGACAGCTGTCAATTGGAAAGTGAGGACAATATTCCATATCTGTACCAGTATACAGCAGATCTCCATCAGGGAAGAGAGCAAATCAATGGAGTGTTCACAAGTTGCTTTTTTGTAAATATGTATTAAGGAGATCACACACTGAATACAGGACAGTTTTCAATTGGAAAGTGAGGACAATATTCCATATATGTAACAGTATACAGCAGATCTCCATTAGAGGGAAGAGCAAATCAATGGAGTGCTCACAGGATACTTTTTTGTAAATATGTATTAAGGAGATCACACACTGAATACATGACAGCTGTCAATTAGAAAGTGAGGACAATATTCCATATATGTACCAGTATACAGGAGATCTCCATCAGGGAAGAGAGCAAATCAATGGATGGGTTAACAAGTTGCTTTTTTGTAAATATGTATTAAGGAGATCACACACTGAATACAGGACAGTTGTCAATTGGAAAGTGAGGACAATATTCCATATATGTAACAGTATACAGCAGATCTCCATTAGAGGGAAGATCAAATCAATGGAGTGCACACAAGTTGCTTTTTTGTACATATGTATTAAGGAGATCACACACTGAATACATGACAGCTGTCAATTGGAAAGTGAGGACAATATTCCATATCTGTACCAGTATACAGCAGATCTCCATTAGGGGGGAGATCAAATCAATGGAGTGTTCACAAGTTGCTTTTTTGTACATATGTATTAAGGAGATCACACACTGAATACATGACAGCTGTCAATTGGAAAGTGAGGACAATATTCCATATCTGTACCAGTATACAGCAGATCTCCATTAGGGGGGAGATCAAATCAATGGAGTGCTCACAGGATACTTTTTTTGTAAATATGTATGAAGGAGATCACACACTGAATACAGGACAGTTTTCAATTGGAAAGTGAGGACAATATTCCATATCTGTACCAGTATACAGCAGATCTCCATGAGAGGAGAGAGCAAATCAATGGAGTGCTCACAGGATACTTTTGTGTTTAATATTTAAGCAAATGCTATAGGGCAGCATCCCTGGGCAGGGACATGCCCCACCTACCTGCTCGGCTCACCGTCCACCCCAGGCTGACAATCAGTCCTCCCAGGGCGGCCTTGGTCCCCGCTCTCCCCTAGGTGATCAGCCAGTAAACCTCCGTATGTTAATGAGTCCGGATCCCAGCCTCACGGATGCTATGCCCAAAAAAAGCCCCGCTGGCACAGAGGAAATGCGGATTTTTAGCAGCCAGTGCTCCCCATCACCAATACAAGGATTGGCCACCTCCAACCTACCGGATCCCGTGCACACCCTGCGACGGCCACCGATGCCCTCCTGCCTGGCGTGGCCTTCCTGCGCTCGATTCGTCACCTCCCGCTCCGAGCTGCGGCTCAGTCACCGGCCTCAGGATTTATGAATGAAGCTCGGAGAGGAGGCCCCGCCCACCCGGCACACGTGACTCTCGCCAGGCTGCGGGCAGGGGAGGTGGTGGTGGTGGGAGATAGCGGGAGAAGGGGAGCTGTGTACCTGGAGGTACGCACCGAGCTCTCAGGGTGGAACGTTCTAGAGGGTAGAGGTGGACGGCGGTGTGTGGGCTTCTTTATGTTGTGTCTATACACGGGGCATTGGGCACTAGGTTGGTGGCAAGGATGCTTCAGGCACGACTTGTTCCACAGGCACTGTGTGGAAGAGGCTGAGAGCTCGGTGAGGTATAGTGTGCGGGGAGGGGGCTGACACGGGGGACTGTGACTCATAGCTGTGTGTGATTATTTATAGGCTGTGGCAAATGAGGAGAATTGCGATAAGGGGATACGGGGAGAGATGTGAGTGGGAGAGAATGATAGAGAAAACTGGAGCGTACAGCACAGGGCCGGGGCTCATGTTCCCTCACTGCCACTAATGGGGGCCTACACCCAACCATTTCCTGGACCATGCTATTGTCAGAGATGTACAGGCCCACCTAAAATATCCCACCGTGCAATGCCAGGACAACCTTACCTAGTGCCCGGCGCAGAGGTGCCAAACTACACCCCCCTCCCAAGACGTATGAGCATTATATGTCAGCAACCCCCCTCCTTTACAAAAATCAAGCACTACTTGCTCGATAACCCGATAAGCACAGTGGGATAGCATGGGTTGTCAGTGTGCCCAGCAAGGCAAGTCATTTGTGCCCCCTAACACATGGACTTTTAGCGCTCCCACAGCCAGTCAGTGAGCAGTGTGCGGTGAGGACAGCCAGTCAGTGAGCAGTGTGCGGTGAGGACAGCCAGTCAGTGAGCAGTGTGCGGTGAGGACAGCCAGTCAGTGTGCAGTGAGGACAGGTAGTCTGTGAGCGATGTGCGGTGAAGACAGTCACTGCAGTGAAGACAGCCAGTCAGTGAGCAGTGTGCGGTGAGGACAGCCAGGCAGTGAGCAGTGTGCGGTGAGGACAGCCAGTCAGTGAGCAGTGTGTGGTGAGGACAATCAGTCAGTGAGCAGTGTGCGGTGAGGACAGCCAGTCAGTGTGCAGTGAGGACAGGTAGTCTGTGAGCGATGTGCGGTGAAGACAGTCACTGCAGTGAAGACAGCCAGTCAGTGAGCAGTGTGCGGTAAGGACAGCCAGGCAGTGAGCAGTGTGTGGTGAGGACTGCCAGTCTGTGAGCGTTGCGCGGTGAGGACAGTCACTGTGCAGTGAAGACAGCCAGTCAGTGAGCAGTGTGCTGTTAGGACAGTCAGTCAGTGAGCAGTGTGCGGTGAGGACAGCCAGTCAGTGAGCAGTGTGCGGTGAGGACAGCCAGTCAGTGAGCAGTGTGCGGTGAGGACTGCCAGTCTGTGAGCGTTGTGCGGTGAAGACAGTCACTGTGCAGTGAAGACAGCCAGTCAGTGAGCAGTGTGCTGTTAGGACAGTCAGTCAGTGAGCAGCGTGCGGTGAGGACAGCCAGTCAGTGAGCAGTGTGCGGTGAGGACAGCCAGTCAGTGAGCAGTGTGCGGTGAGGACAGCCAGTCAGTGAGCAGTGTGCGGTGAGGACTGCCAGTCTGTGAGCGTTGTGCGGTGAGGACAGTCACTGTGCAGTGAAGACAGCCAGTAAGTGAGCAGTGTGTAGTGAGGACAGCCAGTCTGTGACCGATGTGCAGTGAAGACAGTCACTGTGCAGTAAAGACAGCCAGCCAGTGAGCAGTGTGTGGTGAGGACAGTCAATCAATGAGCAGTGTGTGGTGAGGACAGCCAGTCAGTGAGCAGTGTGCGGTGAGGACAGCCAGTCAGTGAGCATTGTCCAATGAGGACAGCCAGTCAGTGAGCAGTGTGCGGTGAGGACAGCCAGTCAGTGAGCAGTGTGTGGTGAGAACAGCCGGTCAGTGAGCAGTGTGCAGTGAAGACAGCCAATCAGTGAGCAGTGTGCAGTGTGGACAGCCAGTCAATGAGCAGTGTGTGGTGAGGACAGCCAGTCAGTAAGCAGTGTATGGTGAGGACAGCCAGTCAGTGAGGGATGCGCAGTAAGGACAGTCACTCTGCAATGAAGACAGCCAGTCAGTGAGCAGTGTGTGGTGAGGACAGCCAGTGAGTGAGCAATGCACGGTGAGGACAGTTACTGTGCAATGAAGACAGCCAGTCAGTGAGCAGTGTGCGGTGAGGACAGCCAGTCAGAGCAGTGTGTGCTCAGGACAGCCAGCCAATGAGCGATGCATGGTGAGGACAGCCAGTCAGTGAGCAGTGTGTGGTGAGGACAGCCAGTCAGTGAGCCATGTGCGGTGAGGACAGTCACTGTGTAGTGAAGGCAGCCAATCAGTGAATAGTGTGCAGTGAAAACAGCCAGTCAGTGAGCAGTGTGTGGAGAGGACAGCCAGTCAGTGAGCGATGCACGGTGAGGACAATCACTGTGCAATGAAGACAGCTAGTCAGTGAGCAGTGTGCAGTGAGGACAGCCAGTCAGTGTGCAGTGTGCGGTGAGGACAGCCAGAGCAGTGTGCGGTGAGGACAGCCAGAGCAGTGAGCAGTGTGCGGTGAGTACAGCCAGTCAGAGCAGTGTGTGGTGAGGACAGCCAGTCAGTGAGCAATACACGGTGAGGACAGTCAGTGTGCAGTGAAGACAACCAGTCAGTGTGCAGTGAGGACAGCCAGTCAATGAGCCATGCACGGTGAGGACAGTCACTGTGTAGTGAAGACAGCCAATCAGTGAATAGTGTGCGGTGAGGACAGTCAGAAAGGAAGCAGTATCAGGGGACACCTCAGATGATACCACAGAGCTCAGGGCAGCCGCCCCCCTGCCCACCCCTTGTCCCGGCCCTTCTACCATGCACCATACACAAGTGACATTAACTACTTCCCCTCCGCCCTATAGCAGAATTACTGCTAAAGGGCAGCACGGGTGTGTAAAATCATATATATATATATATATATATATAATTATATATGTGTGATTTTGCAGTTCTGGGTAGGGGTCGCGTATGTGCCATGCACGTGCCCTACCCGCGCTGCCATTCGTGGCCTAGGCTGTCAATCACCGGGTCCCGCCCAGTGATTACCTGCTGGTACCCAGTGATTGTCGAGTATCTCCGATGGGGGAGAGACCTGTGTATAAACAACACATCTCTCCCCTGTCAGCTCCTGCACACTGCTTTGTATGGCTCTGCAAAGCAGAGCCATACAAAGCAGTGTGCTTACAGTGAAACTCACACACAGCACACGTAGTGAAATGGCACACAGTTAACCCTTTGATCGCTTCAGATGGTAATCCCTTCCTGCCCAGTGCCATTAGTACAGTATAAGTGCTTTTTATCACTGATCACTGCATTGGTGTCACTGGGAATGTCAGTGACACACAAATCAGTTACCCTCAGTGTCAGAATGCCTGCTACTGTCCCGCTATAAGTCGCTAATCACTCTCATTACTATTAAAAAAAAAAATGTATTACTGAACATTTTTAATAGCAAAAAGTTAAAAATATAGTTTTTTTAATCTAAATTGTTGGTCTTTTTTGGTTCATAGCGCAATAAATAAAAAACACAGGCGATCAAATACCACCAAAAGAAAGCTCTATTTGTGGGAAAAAAAGGACATAAATATCATTTGGGTGCAGTGTTGCATGACAGCGCAATTGTCAGTTAAAATAACGCAGCGCTATATCACAAAAAATGGCCTGGTCAGGAAGGGGGGGTAAATCCTCTGGGGGGCAAGTGGTTAAAGCCTCCTTTTTCATAAAATATTAAAACGTTATTTTTACCTGCTCTGTGAAAGGCTATTCCAAAGAGCAGTCCCTTAGCTCCTTCTCTGGAGTCCCCTGACAGAACTGTCCACTCCTCCTCTCCATAGCAAGTTGTGTGCTACAGGGGTAAACATGCGGGAGTACTCCTGAACTGGGCTGTGTACATCCATAGACACGCACAGCCACGTTTAACCACCTCCCAATCCCGCTGCCTGCCTCCTCATAAGAGTTTGGTGGAAAGCAACTGGAGTCTATGGCAACATTTGTTGTACTAAATATGATCATTTAATCACTACAGTTGGAGGAATCCAATTAAAGGAATTGATCAAAACTGGAGCAGCCAGTATCTGGAGCAGATGTGCATGGCAACCAATCAGCTTCTATCTTTCATTTTGTGAACAAGCTGAAGCTAGACTCTGATTGTTTGCTATGCACAGCTGCTCCAGATTCTGCCTATGGCCCCCGCTGCCCTCAGAGTCTCCTGTGAGACCAAGAAGAGAGGTGAGCAGTGCTGTAGCCAGGACAGTGCTGGATCGTGAAAGAACTTAGGTAAATGTTTAAGGATGGGGGGGAAGATAGTAGAGTGTTTTTTTACCTTTATGGTCCATGCACACTGAGCATAAAAAATGCTGCTTATACAGTTTTTGGGGTTTTATTCTGTAGCCTGTAGAAGCATCTCTATGTTAGCCTATTGGGGTTATTTACTAAAACTGGAACAAGCAAAATCTGGTGCAGCTCTGCACAGAAACCAATCAGCTTCCAGATTTTTTTGTCAATGCTTAATTGAATAAGTTGAAGTTAGAAGTTGATTACCTACCATGCACAACTGCAGCAGATTTTACACTCTCCAGTTTTAGTAAATCAACCCGTGTCCTGCATTTACAGGGATATTTGCAGAGAAGTGTTTTCAGGCAGAAAAAAACCCATTAGAATTGTGTTTTTGAGGTGAGCTTTCGGGCAGAAAAAATGCTTGATGAGCACGAACGCAGTGTTTAGGAGCATTCAGCTCAGTGAAAAATGAGCTGAGGAGAATGTTTTAAAAAGAAACACTTATAAAAGCAAATGCCCATAAACAAGCCACTTACTTTTTTAAGTTGCTTTTTATGCCAGAGGTTCTAGCATTTTTCTGCCACTAGTGTGCATGGACCCTAAAAGGGAAGTAAGGCTAAAGCTTTTTTGGCCCTACTTCTCTTTTGGGTCTCAGGATTGCACTTCAGTTTGCTCTTCTGTTACCCAGAATCAGGCTAAAGCCCATTGTCGGGCAACATCAGAGCCACTCCAGGCTGTGAAAAGATCCTGACAAAAATGCTGGGAACCATCCAGATGCTTGATTGGCAGCTGGGTGCGACTGAGAGCCAGAGCCAGCTGTGTCCATTATATTCCCAGCCCTGTGCTCCAGTGAGTGCAGGAGGGGCAGACCAAATATTGACTGATAATCACTATTCTCTGCTAAGAGCAAACAGGAGAACTGAGTAATCAGCAGTCATGTGATTGCTCAGTTCTCAGGCTTAGAGCTGGCGTGGAACAGCTGCAGCATCACTCCAATACCACAGCAGGTAGGTGAATGTAGATGTTTGTTTTTGGTTATTCTCCTGCTTCTCTTTTAAGGCCCTGTGCACACTTGTGAACCTTTGCTGTGATAAAATGCACCTTCCCAGTATGGCAGAAGCACATGAAAAAAGTGCGGCTAAGATTCAGAGCCAGCTGTGCCCACCCACATCCCAGCCCTGTGCTCCAGTGAGTGCTGGAGGGGCAGACCAGATATTGACTGACAATCACTACTCTCTGCTTAGAGCAAACATGAGAACTGAACAATCAGCAGTCATGTGATCGCTCAGTTCTTAGGCTGAGAGCTGGCGTGGGACAGCTGCAGCATCACTCCAATACCACAGCAGGCAGGTGAATGTAGATGTTTGTTTTTGGTTATTCCCATACTTCTCTTTTAAGGCCCTGTGCACACTTGTGAACCTTTGCTGTGATAAAATGCACCTTCCCAGTACGGCAGAGGCACATGAAAAAAGTGCGGCTGAGATTCAGAGCCAGCTGTGCCCACCCACTTCCCAGCCCTGTGCTCCAGTGAGTGCTGGAGGGGCAGACCAGATATTGACTGACAATCACTACTCCCTGCTTAGAGCAAACATGAGAACTGAACAATCAGCAGTCATGTGATTGCTCAGTTCTCAGGCTTAGAGGTGGCATGGGACAGCTGCAGCATCACTCCAATACCACAGCAGGTAATTGAATGTAGTTTTTCTTTTTGGTTATTCCCACACTTCTCTTTTAAAGCCCTGCTCACCTTCCCAGTACAACAAAAGTGTATGAAAAAAAAAGTCCCCTTTGAATCCTACCTAAGGCAAGGTTCACACTTATGTGTGTTTCTCGGTTTGCAGAAACACACTACAGTCCATTTAACATGATTTCCTATGGGTCTAGTTCACATCTGTGCGTTTTGAGCTACTGTTGATTTTTGAAAGGGTCAGGGACTTTTTTCCTACAGCAGATTGCATTTTGTTTGTAATAGACTTCAGGGGAACCACACCAAAAATGCAAATGTTGTGCTTTGATGCATTTTTTTAATGCATGTTGCATTTTGTGCTTAGCGTAACTTTAAGCTGGTTGTTAAGGAGCAGGCAGCCACCAGAGTCCTTAACAACCAGTAAACAATACGATCATTAATGACCAGGCGGCTGCCACATCCTTAACAACCGATGAGTTATCAGCTGTCAGCAGGGTTTAATTTTGGCATGGGGTTCCCCTTAAAATCCATACCAGGCCCTTCGAGTCTGGTATGAGGGGAACCCACACTGTTTTTTCCCTGAATTTTAATTGCCGGCAACTGTTTTGCTTACATTCAGCTGTCAGCTGATGACTCCTTGTGAACAACCATGTTGTTTATTGGTTATTAAGTCACACAAAGTGCAAAATGCATAAAAAAATGCAAAAATAAAAGCATCAAAAACGGGTGTGAAATGCATCCAGAAAATGCATCAACCGCAATCTGCATAGATGTTAACCTAGCCTTACAATTCACATTTTTGAGCTGCATTTTTTTCTACAGTGTGCTGCACTTTTGAAAAGTCCTGCTTGCAGCATCTTCAATGCTTTTGACAATCACTGGTCTATTTTTCCTGACTAGGTATGAAAACACATGCAAAATGAATGTAAAACGCATTATGCACGGGGTAAATTTTAATGGATAAGTTCACCTTTCGTAACATATGCAGGATGTAACATGTTACGAAAGGACTGGCCACAGCTCCCCCATTTTGGCAGCTAGTGGGGGATCTTTTTTCCCCCATTTCCTGTCACAATTTAAAAAAACATGGCCATGTGGGGCTCCGTATTCTGTGAGTGGGAAAACTACAAGTTCTGGCAGCCTTTGTGGCAGTCGACTTGTAGTAGTAGTCAGGTCTTTTGAGCGCTAGGGTAGTTAATTGATTGTTCTTGTCAGAGTCTATCTTTTCTCGTACAAGGTACAAGCAGACAGATACACTGATAGGTGTGCAGAAGTCCTGCATGGCACCAGCAATCTGCTGATTACTGGTGCAATGCTTTCCAGGGTCCCAAAACAAAAAATAGTAAATGCACATTTTTTTATCTGCAAAAATTGTGCAGTTACTATGTTTTTGTTAAATTGTGAACTCATTGTTTAACACAACAAATTAAAAACATGCTTTTAAAAACGCAAATGACCCTCAACTGATGGTTTATATAGACATGACTCCTTATATTTGTAGTCTGTTAAGCCCCGGTTCACATATATGCGGCCGTGCGGGCCGCTTTTTCACGGGCATGAGAGCCCATTCATTTGAATGGACTCTCGTGCCCCGTGACACGCAGAGAAGTCCCTGCACTTCTTCCAAAAATGCAGCCCACACAGGAACCTCGGTTCCCAGTACAGTTGCGTTTTCCAGTGCGGGCGGCGTGCCATTAGAATTAATGGCACTCGCCCGCGGGTCCGCATTGCTGTGTGCGGGTGCTGCAGCTGCATGGATTTTCATGCGGATCCGCAGCGGCACAACCCGCACTGATGTGAACCTAGCCTTAGACATGAGCCCATACTGTGGTGGTCTGTGTAAGAAGGGGATCAATCTTCTACTGCTGTCTTCTCAAGGAACCCCTAACAAGCCCTGAAGGAACCCTAGTTGAGTGAGAAAGGCTGATATACATATAAAGTGGTGGATTAATTGTACTGCGTGCCCTAGGATGCTTTCAATCTATGAGAACTTTGCTAGTTTAATGGGGGCACTAGACAAACATTTGTGTTCTGCATCTGACATGGGTTTGTATAGCATTTTTGCAGCATATGAAAAGCAATGTTTCTACATTTGAATTTAATCTTATATGTAGCAACATGTTTTCAAATATATATATCATTTGGTGGTGGCAAATAATATCAAAACAATGCTTGCAGTGTTCACAGGAATTGTGTTTGATCTTTGATGATCTCAAAGGAAACCTATACTGAGATCACTACAAAGGCTGCTTTGCTTCTAAGGCTAAAGAGTATATATATATATGTGTGTGTGTGTGTGTGCGTGTATCTCAAACAAAACTGTAAGCAGCGATGCAAGGTCAGGCGTAGAACAGATGTGCATGTGGAGAAGAAAATGACTGTAATTACAAGTGTAAAGGTACAACAGCATGTAGGAATGTGTAGAAACAAATTTATAACCTGAAATGAATAGTATATACGGCAATATGGAACAAGATGATGTAGGAAAAGTACCACGTTGGGATCCATAGTATTATTATGTAGTACTAGCTAGGAAGAAAAAAAGGTGCCAATCATAAATGTAGAAAAAGAAAAGTGTGTGTAAAAATGCATGGATGCTAGAAATTAACCTATGTGTTGCTGTTTTGAAGACAGTAACTAAAGTTTATGTAATATAAAGTATAAGTAAATCCAGTCAGGATCGGATTGCTAGAGGAGGATGTCTTTTGGCAGAAGAAACATGCAAAGTATCAGATGCCAAAAAAGCTTCCCTAGCAATTTTTTTTAATTTTCTGTGTACATTTTACAGCATATGCATTGTGCAGTGTACACTCCCCGCTCATTCCCAGCATCTGTAAGAAGTGGTGGGCTTTCCCACAGGAGACTCAACACATGTTCCAGCTCCTGCAGTTCTACACCTGATCCCCCCATTCCTGTGACAGCAGGCCAGGGATCTTCTCCCTGCACCAGCTGTCAGATTGGAAAATAGTGTGGCCAGGGGCGGACTGACAATCTCAGTAATAGATAATGGGGCCCTCTTTGTCCCCGCCTACACTCAAGCCACGCCCACACAACACCCTACCTACATATTATAGCTCAGATGCATAGAAGGGGCATTTAAATATTTACTGCAGCAAAGCCTGCATGAATGTTCTCAGCTTCTTGTCCGTAGAAGCCACTGGGCACTTCCACGTTTAAAGATCGCTGCTATGTGGGGGAAGTGAAAGAGGAGGGAAATTAAAGAAAGAGGGGAGTGAGAGGGTGAAAAAGAGGAGGGGTGTGAGAGAGAGAGAGAAGGAGTGAGAGAGGAAGGGATGAGAGAGGAGGGGTGTGTTTTAAATTGCGCTAAAAATTGGGCATGGCTTAACCATTAGCCGCTCGGCCTATAGCCGTTTGGCGGCCGCAAAAATGTACTAGCTTTCCGGGTGCACGCCATTTGGCGTCCTCCCGCACATGCGCAGTTCGCGTGGTTGCAGAGCCGCGCAGCGGCGCGATCTGTCACCGGCCGTGTACCTCAGACACGGCCGATGACAGATCTGAGTACCGGCCCCCGTTGCTGGTACCATGTGACCTGCTGTGACCAATCACAGCAGGTCACATGACAGTTGTATACAATGGATGGCTTCATTCATGCCATCCATTGTATACTAGTGCCTAGCTGTGAATGGTCACAGCAGGTCACATGCACATGTCATGTGATTAGCTGTGGCCAAATCACAGCTAAGCACAAAAAAAAAAAAAAAACCCTGAATTAATCGATTTCATTCAGGTAAATGCTTGCTTATAGCAAAGTAATTCTTTGCTATAAGCAAATTGTGTAAAAAAAAAAATACTGATCACCTCCACAAAGTAGTACAATGTTACTATGGTAACATTGTACTGCTTTGGTCATAGTAAAATATGAAAAAATTAAAAAAAATAAATAAAAAAAAGTAATTAAAAAATAAAAATATATATATATTTTTTTTTTCATACTGTCACCAGTCAGTGTTCCTGTTCACCGCCATGCCAGTTATATGATGACGCTGTACTGCACTGGTGACAGTATGTAAAAAAAAATAGTGAAAATAATTTTTTAAATTTTTTCATTTTCCGAAAAATTATGACCAAAAAAATACAACTTCAAAAAACTCGCCATTCCTCTTATGAAGTACATCGGACCGTCTACACTGCAAAAAGGGGTCAGTTGGAGGATATTTGTACTGTTCTGACATTCTTGGACCTCAAGAAATTAGATTGGCTGTCAGTACTTCAGGATTGATCAATTTTCAGATCTATCCCATAGTTTGTGAACTCTATAACTTTCCTAAAAACTAAATAATACATCCTAATTTGGGTTATTTTCACCAAAGACATGTAGCAGAATACATCTCGGCCTAAATTTATGAAGAACAATTATTTATTTGTAAACTTTTATGACAGAAACAAAGAAAAACTTGTTTTTGTTTTAAAATTTTTGGTCTTTTTTTGTTAATTTAGCAAAAAATAAAAACCCCAGCGGTGATTAAATACCACCAAAAGAAAGCTCTAGTTGTGTGAAGAAAATGATAAAATTTTAGTTTGGGTACAATGTTGTATGACCGCGCAATTGTCATTCAAAGTGTGAGAGCGCTGAAACGTGAAAAATGGCCTGGGCAGGAAGGTGTAAAATTGCCCGGTATGGAAATGGTTAAAAGGGGTGTAGTTAAATAGTGTCTGAGATGACTTATACAGTGCAGAATGAGGTAATGTTAAATAGGGAATGTACAGCGTGGTGTGTATGACAGTGGGTAGTATGTACAGGGAGACGTGTGCGGAGTGTATGGCGGTGGGTAGTATGTACAGGGAGAGGAGTGCGGAGTGTATGGCGGTGGGTAGTATGTACAGGGAGAGGAGTGCGGAGTGTATGGCAGTGGGTAGTATGTACAGGGAGAGGAGTGCGGAGTGTATAGTGGTGGGTAGTATGTACAGGGAGAGGAGTGCGGAGTGTATAGTGGTGGGTAGTATGTACAGGGAGAGGAGTGCGGAGTGTATAGTGGTGGGTAGTATGTACAGGGAGAAGAGTGCGGAGTGTACGGCGGTGGGTAGTATGTACAGGGAGAGGAATGCGGAGTGTATGGTGGTGGGTAGTATGTACAGGGAGAGGAGTGCAGAGTGTATGGTGGTGGGTAGTATGCACAGGGAGAGGAGTGTGGAGTGTATGGCTGTGGGTACTATGTGTAGGATGGTGGCAGTAGTTCTTCATTTTTATTAGTATTATTTTATTTTTTTTACAATTTTATGATTTTTTTTACAAATTAATGTTTTATTATTCTTATCATTTTTTTTGCAAAATACTTTTGGGTGGCCAGTGAATGGTGTCAGTAGAGCAATGGTGTGGGTGTCAGATTTTTTACAATTTATTTCTGTATTATTTTTTTCACAATGCTTTTGTGGGGGCAGTGGACAGTGCCAGTAGGGAGTGAACAGGAGGCACTAGTATATGTTGGGATGTCATTAGATTGGGATGAATAACCAGAGCCTGTACCCCCTTATATCGGAAGGAAGTGAATGGATGGAGAGAAGGAAGGAAGAAAGAAAAGGGAGGGAGGGAATGGATGGAGGAAGGAAGGGGAGGGAAGGAAGGAGGGGTCGGAGGGAAGAATGAAGGGAGGGGATGGAGGAAGGAAGGGAAGGAAGAAAAGTGAGGAAGGGAATGGATGGAGGAAGGAAGGAATGAAGGAAAGAAATAAAATGGATGGAGGATGGAATGAAGGAAAAGGAAGGGAGGGAGGAAGGAATAAAAAGGGAGAGAGGGAATGAATGAAGAAAGAGGAGGGAAGTAAGGAGGGGTGGGAGGAAAGAATGAAGGGAGGGGATGGAGGAAGGAAGGGAAAGAAGAAAAGGGAGGGAGGGAATGGATGGATGGATGAAGGAAGGAATGAAGGAAAGAAATAAAATGGATGGAGGAAGGAATGAAGGGAAAGGAAGGAAGGGAAGGGAAGTAAGGAAAGAAAGAAAGAAAGAGGGAAGGGTAGGAAGGAAGGGAAGGAAGAAAAAAGGAGGGAGGGAATGGATGGAGGAAAGGGAAGAAGGGGTGGGAGGAAAGAATGAAGGGAGGGGATGGAGGAAGGAAGGGAAGGAAGAAAAGGGAGGGAAGGAATGGATGGAGGAAGGAAGGAAAGAAAATGGATGGACGAAGTAACAAAGGTAAAGGAAAGAAGGAAGGAAGAAAAGGGAGGGAATAGATGGAGGGAGGGAGGAAGGAAGAAAATGGATGGAGGAAGGAATGAAGGAAAGGGAGGGAAGGAAAGAGGGGAGGGAGGAGGAAAGGAAATGAAAGGAGGGGAGGGAGGAAGGAAGGAAGGAAATTAAAAGGAGGGGAGGGAGGAAAGAATGAAGAGAGGAGATGGAGGAAGGAAGGAATGAAGGGAAGGAGGAAGAGAGAAAGGAAGGAAGGACTGAAGGAAGGGGAGGGAGGGCGGAAGGAAGGAAGGAATGATTGAAGGACGAGAATGGAGGGAATGAAAAAATGAAGAGAGGGGATAGAGGAAGGAATGAAGGTAAGGAAGAAAAGGGAGGGAGGGAATGGAGGAAGGAAGGGGAGGGAAGGAAGGAAGGAAGGAGAAAGGATGGAGGGAATTAATGGAGGAAGGAGAGGGAAGGAAGGAGGGGTGGGAGGAAAGAATGAAGGAAAGGGATGGAGGAAGGAAGAAAAGGAAGGAAGGAAAAAGGATGAAGAGAATGGATGGAGAAAGATAGGAAAGAAAATGGATGGACGAAGTAATGAAGGTAAAGGAGGGAAGGAAGAAAAGGGAGGGAATAGATGGAGGGAGGAAGGAAGGAAATGGATGGAGGAAGGAGGGGAGGGAGGAAGGAAGGAAATGAAAGGAGGGGAGGGAGGGAGAAAAGAATGAAGGGAGGGGATGGAGGAAGGGAGAAAGGAAGGAAATATTGAAGGAAGGGGAGGGAGGGGGGAAGGAAGGAATGATTGAAGGATGAGGCGGGAGGGAATGAAAAAATGAAGGGAGGGGATAGAGAAAGGAATAAAGGTTAGGAAGAAAAGGGAGGGAGGGAATGGAGTAAGTGTAAATGGATGACGGAAGGATGGAAAGAAGGGGAGGGAGGGAGATCAAAAGGAAGGAAGGGGAGAGGGAAGGAAGGGAAAGGAAAGAATGAAGGGAGGGGATGGAGGAAAGAAGAGGGAGGGAATGGATGAAGGAAAGAAGGGAGGGAAGGAAGTAAGAAAAGGGAGGGAGAGAATGGATGGAGGAAGAAAGGAATGAAGGAAGGGGAGGAAGGAAAGAAGGGAGGGAAGGAGAGAAGGAAGAAAAGGGAGGGAAGGAATGGATGGAGGAAGGAATGAAGGAGAGGGCAGGAAGCAGGAAGGAAGGAAGGAAATTAAAGGAGGGATGGGAGGAAAGAGTGAAAGGAGGGGAGGGAGGAAAGAATGAAGGGAGGGGATGGAGGAAGGAAGAAAATGGAGGGAATGCATGAAGGAAGGAATGGATGGGAGAGAGGGAGAGTGAGAGAGAGGGGGGAGGGAGGGAGAGATGGGGGAGGGAGAGAGAGAAAGAGAGGGAAACGGGGAGAGAGGGAGGGGAGGGAGAGAGAGAGGGGGGTGGGAGAGAGGAAGAGGGAGGGGGGAGGGAGAGAGAGAGAGAAGGAGAGGGAAGGAGGGGGAGAGAGAAGGAGAGGGGGGGAGAGAGAGGGGGGAGGGAGGGAGAGAGAGGGGGGAGGAAGGGAGAGACTTTGTTCTTGATAAATATCATCCATGGGGGTGGCCGGGGTGTGTGCGGTGGACACCCCGCACCCGTGGATGATATGCCTCTCACCTCCCCACTGCCCACCAGCTCCATCTCCAGCACAGTGTCCGTCCCCGTCACCCGACTCACTCTGCCACCAAGTGAAGTGACAGGTGAGCTACTTCTGGGGCCGGGATCTGAGACTGCCTCCTCCTCCTGCTCCCCACACTGTCACTGGACAGTGATCCTCTCACGGGCCCCCTACTGACCCCGGGCCCTCGGGCAATGCCCGAATGGTCAGTCCTCCCCTGAGTGGGGCTGTGCCCATACGGCCATATCATTCATTCACCGAGTTCTGTGAATCACTGCCTAGAAGTACTGTCATCCTTTGTGGTTGATGGTTTGTAGTTCTCATTGAACAGTGAGGGCATTAGTGAGTGCTTTCATAGTTTATTGGGCTTCCTGGACTGAATTAACTGCCCGCCTTTATAGGGAGTATGGGCAGATAGCTACACTGACAATCTGCAGGCCCCTAAGATATAAAATAGTAAATGCATATTTTTTTGCCTGCATTTATTTGCATTTATTTATTTATTTTTTTAAAAGGTGAACTTATCCTTTAACGCAGAACTTTGAAGTTCCTCCCATTTTATTTTATTTTTTTGCCACAACAGCATTTATTTTATTGCACTCTGCAAACTCTGGACTCCCAAAGCCAGCAAAGACCAGTGCAACACTGGGCTTTAAATATGCAGTGTTTGTGTTTATTTAAAGAAGATGTACTGTATGGCCACTGTAGAGCTTTTTAAATGTCCCCCTAAATGTCAATCAGGGTTTAAATTTACATTACAACACATAACAAATAACAAAAAAAATGCAAAAGATACATTGAATGCATCATGAAAATGCATGTTGCAAATCTTTGTGGACAGTAACAGATACATCCTGGGCCCTCATTTTCACTACTTAGGAAGCATTGTTTGTAAAAGTCTGGCTATTATGACCACCCGTTCAGCACAGGCAAATGTTTGTTTCACAGCAGATGAGGAACTGTACAGCCAGTGAGCTTTATTATGATGGTAACTAGAAAAAGGCTAAATAAATTCACCCTGTGGACCTGACTTGTCAACTCGCAACAAGTAAGCTTGCAGTAGTTGTTTTTGGCACTAAATCTTCCAAAAACTGCAGAGCATTCCATAAAGATGCAAAGTCTGTGCTGCCAACCAAGCAGTTTAGGTCAAGGTGGGGTTAGAAGATGAGAACAACTGACATATGTCTCAAGGGCAGAACCATAGCAATTGGGATAACTTATTTTTTTAACAATATACCACTGACACAGGTGCCTACAATGCTCCACTTTTATTTATGTAAAACCTTTATCACAAATGGGGAAAAAAAATGTTTTTGTAACTGCTTAGAAAGTGTTAGTTGGAGTTCGGCTTTAACTCTGATCTCCATGGTTTAGAGAAAATGTGTGTGGGACCACCTCACCTGTGCACATGGGGCCCTTTCCTCTCTCTTCTTTCTCCTGACTCTTTGGTGTATGCGCTTGCTAATGCCCAGGACAAGGCAGGGCTGCATTTATTTGACTGCAACAATATGGCGGAACCCCAAATTAGATGCGAGCTGTACACACCGGTGCATTTGTATCATACCCTGTAGCTTTTCTGTATGTGCAACACCCATCACCCCTGCCGGTACCGCTGTCTGGTTGTCTTTCCATTCCCTTATGTGCTTGTTTCCACTTCACCCTGTGTATGCATTACAGGCCCTGTTCTTCTGATATGCCACTACCACCATGCACCCCTTTAGAATACCTTCAGACCAGGCCTGGAAATGGTTAACAAAACTGTACCAGTAACTTATGCATCAACATAGTCCATCAGTACACAAGTCCCTAACTAGCACTCCTAGGCTGCCCAGGCATACCTCAACAGGTAGAAGTCCATATCTGGTAGGTTCTGTTGTGGAAGTGCTGGCATGTTGCTGCTGGTTCCGTCATCTCATGTGGACCCTTTAGCCTGCTCTTATGCAGTCCTCCCAGCTCCAGACCCAGCATTCCCCTGTTTTACAGTCAGGTCCATAAATATTGGGACATCGACACAATTCTAACATTTTTCGCTCTATACACCACCACAATGGATATGAAATGAAACGAACAAGATGTGCTTTAACTGCAGACTATCAGCTTTAATTTGAGGGTATTTGCATCCAAATCAGGTGAACGGTGTAGGAATTACAACAGTTTGCATATGTGCCTCCCACTTGTTAAGGGACCAAAAGTAATGGGACAATTGGCTTCTCAGCTGTTCCATGGCCAGGTGTGTGTTATTCCCTCATTATCCCAATTACAATGAGCAGATAAAAGGTCCAGAGTTCATTTCAAGTGTGCTATTTGCATTTGGAATCTGTTGCTGTCAACTCTCAAGATGAGATCCAAAGAGCTGTCACTATCAGTGAAGCAAGCCATCATTAGGCTGAAAAAACAAAACAAACCCATCAGAGAGATAGCAAAAACATTAGGCGTGGCCAAAACAACTGTTTGGAACATTCTTAAAAAGAAGGAACGCACCGGTGAGCTCAGCAACAACAAAAGACCCGGAAGACCACGGAAAACAACTGTGGTGGATGACCAAAGAATTCTTTCCCTAGTGAAGAAAACACCCTTCACAACAGTTGGCCAGATCAAGAACACTCTCCAGGAGGTAGGTGTATGTGTGTCAAAGTCAACAATCAAGAGAAGACTTCACCAGAGTGAATACAGAGGGTTCACCACAAGATGTAAACCATTGGTGATCCTCAAAAACAGGAAGGCCAGATTAGAGTTTGCCAAACGACATCTAAAAAAGCCTTCACAGTTCTGGACAACATCCTATGGACAGATGAGATCAAGATTAACTTGTACCAGAGTGATGGGAAGAGAAGAGTATGGAGAAGGAAAGGAACTGCTCATGATCCTAAGCATACCACCTCATCAGTGAAGCATGGTGGTGGTAGTGTCATGGCGTGGGCATGTATGGCTGCCAATGGAACTGGTTCTCTTGTATTTATTGATGATGTGACTGCTGACAAAAGCAGCAGGAGGAATTCTGAAATGTTTCGGGCAATATTATTTGCTCATATTCAGCGAAATGCTTCAGAACTCATTGGACGCCGCTTCACAGTGCAGATGGACAATGACCCAAAGCATACTGCAAAAGCAACCAAAGAGTTTTTGAAGGGAAAGAAGTGGAATGTTATGCAATGGCCAAGTCAATCACCTGACCTGAATCCAATTGAGCATGCATTTCACTTGCTGAAGACAAAACTGAAGGGAAAATGCCCCAAGAACAAGCAGGAACTGAAGACAGTTGCAGTAGAGGCCTGGCAGAGCATCACCAGGGATGAAACCCAGCGTCTGGTGATGTCTATGCGTTCCAGACTTCAGGCTGTAATTGACTGCAGAGGATTTGCAACCAAGTATTAAAAAGTGAAAGTTTGATTTATGATTATTATTCTGTCCCATTACTTTTGGTCCCTTAACAAGTGGGAGACACATATGCAAACTGTTGTCATTCCTACACCATTCACCTGATTTGGATGTAAATACCCTCAAATTAAAGCTGACAGTCTGCAGTTAAAGCACATCTTGTTTGTGTTAATTCAAATCCATTGTGGTGGTGTATAGAGCCAAAAATGTTAGAATTGTGTCGATGTCCCAATATTTATGGACCTGACTGTATATGTACCAGAGGGTGGAGGGTAAACCCTAGAAAAAGCCTGGGAAAACAGCAGGCCCGGGTTAACCCTTTCACCTATGCAACCCAAAATATCTAACGACCTGCTTACAAGTTCACCTGCACCTGCTTACAAGTTCATTTGGACCAAGTTGCTGCAAATTAACTATTTATTCCACTAACAGATACAGCAGCTGTAAGCACTCTATGAACTGGATGTAGCAGCAGCTATTTCCTGTCCTGCTCCCAAAACAAAATTAGGAGCAGCTGAGATTTCCCAGCCATTTATGGGGAGATTTGTACTCTATGAATGAATTCAAAGCTTCACTGTCCTGCTGCAGGAACACAGCACTGTTTACTGTATGTAGCTGAAGCTACATAAAGTTCACACAGAGCACACTGCCACTTCATCTGTTAGTGAAGTATATAGTTCTTTTGGACCAGCTTGGTCCAAAAGAATTGTAGCGCTTATCCCTGCAGGAGCCTCTGGTAATGATGGGTTATTTGTTCTGCCACATCAACCTGCCACCTGTTCTGCCACCAATCAAATCTGAAAAAAATAAAAATCAGCAACTACTGACTTTTAAAAAACAGTCACTCTCGATTCTGTAAAAAAAAAAGCAAAAAAACAGCCACTCACCTATCCTACGATCCAGCAGTCTGTTCACACCAGCCAGGTTCACCGGCCGTCCTCTCTCCCCAGTGCTGGCATCTTAAGTGTGAGCCTGCATGCAAAGTGGGCAACCGGCTTTGAAGCTGCAAGCTGTCACAGCTGGGTGCCCACTGCGCATGCATGAGTAGTGCTGCGCCTTGTGAATGGTCCTGTAGTCTTTTGGGGCCTATCGTGTCCCAGAAGACTTTGGTGGGATGGGGGGGGGGGGGGACAACTCCTGCTTCCGATCGCCAAGGCTGTTGGAACGGAAGTGGGAGTTGGTACCTGTCAAAATTGGGTACCCGCTCCCCAAATGTGTCAGTTCCTCACGGAGAGCAGGGGATCAGACTTTTTGGGTGGAGCTCCGCTTTAAGCTGCTCAGTCCCCACTGAGACACCTGATTGTAAGTTGGAGGCTGCTCACACCTGTGTAACTTAAGCGTTAGTACACTACCACTCTCTAATAATACACAGACAATATGCCACAAGCAACTTGGTGGTAGATTAATTAGATGTATTATGACAAGGCAAGTTAGATAATGCACGGATCATTAAGCAGGCAATTGAAAAAAAAAGCTGCTCTTCTAGATACACTGACCCGGGAGATGCCAACCAACTGAACTATAGCTATGCTAAACCAAAATTTAACTGATGCAAACAGGGTTAAAAGTATAGACGTTGACTAATTCCCCAAAAAATAAATGCTGTTGAGTGCATGTTACACACACGGGGGGTAGCCTCATCCAAGCTGGACCAATGTAAATATGCTTTAAAGATCGTAAAGACCTAGACTTCAGCTTTAAACCTCTTGGAAGCTGTTACAAGTGTGTGTCAAGTACTCCCTTTTGGGCATTGTACCACTTACCAGCTCCAACAGTGTCCATGGGGTGAACATTGCATAGCTACCATACTCTAGTCTTTAACCACCGACCTCCAGAGGATTTACCCCCCTTAATGTCCAGGCCTCTTTTTGCTACTCGGCGCTGCACTAATTCAACTGATAATTGCGCGGTCATGCAATGCTGCACCCAAATGAAATTTATGTCCTTTTTTTCCACACAAATAGAGCTTTCTTTCGGTGGTATTTGATCACCTGTGTGCTTTTTATTTTTCACACTATAAACAAAAAAAGGCCAAAAATTTTGAAGAAAAACGATATTTTTTACTTTCTGCTATAAAAAAATATATAGTAAACTCAAAGTTAGTTATAAATTTAGGCCAAAATGTATTCTGCTACATGTTTTTGGTAAAAAAAATCCCAATAAGTGTATATTGATTGCTTTGTGTGAAAGTTATAGCGTCTACAAACTATGGTGTAGATACTGCAATTTACGCCATTTTTTTGCTATACAGCGCTGCGCTAGTTTAACGGACAATTGCACGGTCATGCAAAACAGTACATAAATTAAATTTACATCCTTTTTTTCCCACAAATTGAGCTTTCTTTCGGTGGTATTTGATCGCATGTGCAGTTTTTATTTTTTGCGCTATAAAAAAAAAAGGCTGACAATTTTAACAAAAAAAAACAATATTTTGGACTTTTTGCTATAAAACATGTCCAGTAAAAAAAAATGTAAAAATCAAATTTAGTCATAAATTTCTGCCAAAATGCATTCTGCGACATGTCTTTGCTAAAAAAAAAACCCAATACGTGTAAATTAATTGGTTTACGTGAAAGTTATAGCGTTTACAAATGGCGGGAAAGATACTGGAGTTTTTAGTTTTTTTTTATACTAATAATGGCGGCGATCAGCGACTTATGGCGTTGATCAGTGACTTATGGCGGCGATCAGCGACTTATGGCGGGACTGCGGCGGACATTCTGACATTGGGGGGTACTGACTTGGGGTCACTGACATCCCCTGTGACACCAATACAGTGATCAGTGCAAAAAAAAAACACTGACACTGTACTAATGGCACTGGGGAGGAAGGGGTTAAGTTTATTATTCAGGGAAAGGGTTAACTGTGTGAGGGGAGTGTTTTACTAGGGGGCGGGGGTGTTTACTGCAGGGAACACCGCTGATCGGGAGAGAGAAACTCTTCTGTCCCGATCAGCGTGTCAGGAGCTGTCAGGGAACTGTCAGAAAGCACAGCTACTGCAGCTGTGCTCTCTGTCAGCGATTGCCGCCGATCGCCGGGACATAGCCGGTAACGACCGGCTGTGACCCGGCGACTGGCATCTGCAGCTGTGATCGGCGGGACAGGTAGGGCGGCGGCGCGCCTCGCACGCGCCCTCTACCTGTTTTAAAAACACACGTTTTAAAACGTGGTTTTGCACAGCCATGCCGCCCTGCCGCCTTATTTCTACAGTGGTTGGGCGGCATGTGGTTAAGAACCTCAAGAAGCTTCTGGTCATTTTTAGAGGAAGACCACCTACAGCACCTCAGGTGTATTTGTAGCGCACAATTAAAGTATAACTATAGGCAAAACTTTTTTCTTGTTTGTTTTAAATAGAGTGGAGAGGGAGTAGAAGACTTGTCAGTTTTTTATTGCTGTCTGTGCCATCATTAGGGAGATTCACTTTCTCTATTTCTCCTGGATACTGTTATCACCGTAAGTGAAGGAAAATCACAAATTTTGGGTTGTCACCAGAACAGGAACAGAGGGGAAATCTTCCAATGCTGACAATAGTTCTGGTGGCCCTGGTGATAACCATGGATTTCACCAGTTTGCATGGATTTCTTCTCACTTCCTGTTTTGGCTATAGAACAGCTAGTGAAGAGAAATCTACCCAATGGGACACAAAAACTGACAGTCAGAACCCTCCTTTGCCTTTAGTTCTTCTTTAACCACTTGCCCTCCAGAGGATTTACCACCAGCGCTGCTTTACTTTAACTGACAATTGCGCTGTCATGCAACACTGTACCCAAATGAAATTTATGCCATTTGTTCCTACAAATGGAGCTTTCTTTCTGTGGTATTTGACCGCCTGTGTGGTTTTTATTTTTTGCACTATGAATGAAAAAAGACTAACAATTTAAAGAAAAAAATATATACAGTGGGGAAAAAAAGTATTTAGTCGGCCACCAATTGTGCAAGTTCTCCCACTTAAAAAGATGAGAGAGACCTGTAATTGACATCATAGGTAGACCTCAACTATGAGAGACAAAATGAGAAACAAAATCCAGACAATCACATTGGCTGATCTGGAAAGAATTTATTTGCAAATTATGGTGGAAAATAAGTATTTGGTCACCTACAAACAAGCAAGATTTCTGGCTCTCACAGACCTGTACCTTCTTCTTTAAGAGGCTCCTCTGTCCTGCACTCATTACCTGTATCAATGGCACCTGTTTGAACTTGTTATCAGTATAAAAGACACCTGTCCACAACCTCAAACAGTCACACTCCAAACTCCACTATGGTGTAGACCAAAGAGCTGTCGAAGGACACCAGAAACAAAATTGTAGACCTGCACCAGGTTGGGAAGACTGAATCTGCAATAGGCAAGCAGCTTGGTGTGAACAAATCAACTGTGGGAGAAATAATTAGAAAATGGAAGACATATAAGACCACTGATAATCTCCCTCGATCTGGGGCTCCACGCAAGATCTCACCCTGTGGGGTCAAAATGATCACAAGAATGGTGAGCAAAAATCCCAGGACCACATGGGGGACCTAGTGAATGACCTGCAGAGAGCTGGGACCAATGTAACAAAGGCTACCATAAGTAACACACTACGCCGCCAGGGACTCAGATTCTGCAGTGCCAGATGTGTCCCCCTGCTTAAGCCAGTACATATCCGGGCCCGTCTGAAGTTTGCTAGAGAGCATTTGGATGATCCAGAAGAGGATTGGGAGAATGTCATATGGTCAGATGAAACCAAAATAGAACTGGTAGAAACAAAACTCGTCGTGTTTGGAGGAGAGAGAATGCTGAGTTGCATCCAAAGAACACCATACCTACTGTGAAGCATGGGGGTGGCAACATCATGCTTTGGGGCTGTTTCTCCGCAAATGGACCAGGACGACTGATCCATGTACAAGACAGAATGAATGGGGCCATGTATCGTGAGATTTTGAGTGCAAACCTCCTTCCATCAGCAAGGGCATTTAAGATGAAACGTGGCTGGGTCTTCCAACATGACAATGATCCCAAACATACCGCCTGGGCAACAAAGGAGTGGCTTCGTAAGAAGCATTTCAAGGTCCTGGAGTGGCCTAGCCAGTCTCCAGATCTCAACCCCATAGAAAACCTTTGGAGGGAGTTGAAAGTCCGTGTTGCCCAGCAACAGCCCCAAAACATCACTGCTCTAGAGGAGATTTGCATGGAGGAATGGGCCAACATACCAGCAACAGTGTGTGCCAACCTTGTGAAGACTTACAGGAAACGTTTGACCTCTGTCATTGCCAACAAAGGATATATAACAAAGTATTGAGATTAACTTTTGATATTGACCAAATACTTATTTTCCACCATAATTTGCAAATAAATTCTTTCCAAATCAGCTAATGTGATTGTCTGGATTTTTTTTCTCATTTTGTCTTTCATAGTTGAGGTCTACCTATGATGCCAATTACAGGCCTCTCTCATCTTTTTAAGTGGGAGAACTTGCACAATTGGTGGCTGACTAAATACTTTTTTGCACCACTGTATATTTGACTTTTTGCTATTAGACATGTCCAGTAAAAAAATGTTAAAAATCTAATTTTGTCATAAATTTAGGCCAAAATTCTGCTACTTGTCTTTGCTAAAAAAAATCCCACTACGTGTAAATTAATTGGTTTACATGAAAGTTATAGTGTTTACAAATGGCGGTATATATACTGGAATTAGTTTTTTTATAGTAGTAATGGCGGCGATCAGCAACTTATAGCGGGACCGCGGCGAGCATTCTGACACTGGGGGGGGAACTGGCTAACTGCCACTGACATCTCCAGTGACACCACTGGGGTTCAGTGCTAATAAAAAGCACTGACACTGTACTAATGACACTGGGCAGGAAGGGGTCAACATATGAGCGATCAAAGGGTTAACTGTGTTTTACTTGAAGAAACATGCTGCTGTGTATTTACACAGCAGCATGTTCTTGCTGGCAGGAGAGAGACCTGTGTTGTTTACACAAAGGTCTCTCCCCTGTCAGTGTTACTCAGTGGTCGCTGGGTGTCAACGAACAATCTCTACCCTGGACCCGGTGATTGACATGCGTAGCCGCCAATGGCAGCGCGGGCAGGGCGGAGCGTGCCCCCTACCCGGGGATTCCAATCATGTATATATACATGACTTTGTGCAGCCCTGCTATCCTGTAGCAGTATTTCTGGTATAGGGCGGGGGGGGGGAGTGGTTAACTTGACACTAAAGTATTTCTTTAGATAATGCAGACACAGCTCTAAAAGACTAGAAGTAGCCTGCATAAGTAGATGTGCCACTTCTCTCTTTTGTAGCCACTGTACAGTATATTAGGTGACATTCAAGAATGAATACAATATTATAAGCCACTCTAGCAATGTATGAAGATAATGGATGTTTTGTGGTAGTTATTTATACATCAATGGTCAAGGATAGGAATTTTTCTTGACTCTGCTATGTTAATACGTTACTAGGATACATGAGATGGCTCATGTACTTTACATTGGAGGCCACAACATAATTCTAGGTAAGGAACACAAACCAGACAAGTACTACAGTACTAATAAAAATAATATTCCGTAGCACCCTCCTAGATAGGATGCTAGAATGGTAGGTAAATGTAGTCCTCTTTGGCTCCACTATAATCATAGGAGCAGCTATTGATTGCCTTAGGCTGTTCTGCATCTCGCAGGCTGCAGGTTTCATTGTTCTCCCCTGCATTCTAGATGTTTCTAGAACATAGTGGGCTGGAAAGTCAAATGAGCAACCTAAATATACTGTATATTGTACTTCGGCCAATCCCTTGGGAGCTATGCTCAGCAGGTGGCTAGAGAGTCATATAAAGAGTCATGAGCTTTAGAACAGCAGGGGATTCCACTGGGAAGGGGCTGACTGGCAACCTTTGGTGCAGGGGGAAAGTACAACCCAGAGGCCCATGGTGCAATGACTCGGCCTCCCTCCCCCCCATCACAGGTTGAAGCTCCAATCCAGGTACTCTCTCCTCATGGCTTGGTCGGGCTGGACAGCCCGTGCTGCACCGACTCTGGGTTCCTGAACTGGCTTGCAGGTGGTAGCCCGGGGCTGCAGGCAGGAGCCAGGGCATCGATGTGGGTTGGCCAAGGGAGGAGAGCCTCTGGTGGAGCACAAAGCTGGCCTCTGCTCAGACATGGCGTACACTATTTAAGCTGGGGGGCTGCACTCTGTCCTCATCCTGCACTCAATAGGACACTGGGGGAGACTTTTTACTCCTCTTCCCCAAAAAGACTTTAGGCATGTCTGTGGTGGAAGTGGTGCAGCCAGGGCTGGTTTAAGAGCATCATGAGCCTGGTGCTGAGGATTTTTTGTGTGCCTTTTCATGGAAATAAATAAAATGAAAACAATTTTGTGTTAAGGCAAACTAAATATTTTAATTACTAGCTTGATAGGCTTAAACTGTAATTCTACTTTAATGTGGATCTTCACTCTACAAAACTTTATCCCTCCTTTTTAAGCTCTTTTTTTAAAGAGCACACACACCATTCACCTCCTGGGCAACCAACCCCCCCAAAAAAAACAAAAAACAAAACAGATATTCAGGTGCCAGCAGTATCACCTCCTGAATGCCTGCAAACTAGCTCTGCAGAGCAATCCACTATGGATTGCTTTATAGAGGGGTAGCAGGGACTGCATCACCCGTCAAAGAGGTTTTTGTGGTGAAAGGTCAAAGACTGCAAACGTACCACAGCAGGTGGTCAGAGACTGCAAATGTACTAAAGGAGAAGGTCAGAGACTGCAGATATACCACAGGAGATGGTCAGAGATTGCAGACTTACTACAAGAGATGGTCAGAGACTGCAGACACACTACAGGAGATGGTCAGAAACTGCAAACATACTACAGGAGAGGGTCAGAGACTGCAGACATACTACAGGGGATGGTCAGAGACTGCAGACACACTGCAGGAGATGTTCAGAGACTGCAGACATACTACAGGAGAGGGTCAGAGACTGTAGACATATTACAGAAGATGGTCATAGACTGAAGACATACTACAGGAGATGATCAGAGACTGCAGGCATACTACAGAAGATGGTCAGAGACTGTAAACATACTATAGGAGAGGGTCAGAGACTGCAAACGTACTACGGGAGATAGTCAGAGTCTGTCCCAATCACATCTCTGTGTAGGGGGTCAGTGTGCACAGCTCTAGGACCTATGGGAGCCTGTCCTCCCTGCCTCTAGAATACATTGTGTGATAAGTGTGCTTTCTGTCCCCTCCCCCCTCCTTTGTGTGCAGGTATCACCGAAATCGGACTCTTCTGCTCAGTTTTCCCCCTTGGATGCCCACTCACTTCAGATGCAGGTCTCTTCAGACTCCGAGCCAGTAAGCTCAGCACCAGTGTCCTGGTCCAGACAGCAGGTCGCCTCAGACTCCTGACTTGTTCCATTTTCAGCAGGAAGCCAGGAAAAACAACACTAGAGGCAGAGGCAGAGCAGCTCTGGAGGAGGTTGCTAGGACAGTAGGTGGACCTAGCAACCAATAATTTTTACAGGCGGACTAACTTGTGTAATTCTACAGGGGGAAGAAAGTAAATCTGACCCTGCTGGTAGTTCCACCATTGGCGCAGGTTCAAGGGACAGCTGCTTAAGGCCCTACAACAGTAATTGGGCCCCTTTTGCCCCACACTAAAGACAGCCCTGTCTGGGTGCAGCCTTTTTACAGGGCATCAGAGCAGCAATTGCCCCTCTGCTCCCTGGCCCAGTCACCCCCTGCCACCCTGCTGGATGGGGGTGGCTACCATGCAGCCCCCACCCTCTCTTCCCCCTACAGCAGTTCTACTGATTCAAGCTCATTGAGGACCCAGCTGTGGCATAGCTAGGAGGCCTTTTTCTAAAACTTGGAGCTAAGGATTTGGTCTGGAGAGCTCACTGCAGAGTGCCTGGGTTTAGCTTGGATAGGGTCTAGTTGTCTTGTGGCATTGAGGGTATTAACGTCTGCCTCACTGAAGGTCCAGTGGAAACTGGAAGAAGGCATCCGGCTATCCTGTGCCATTAGACTCCATTCACTAAAACAGATCGCATGAGGTATTAAGGTGATCTGACACATTTTTCCCAAATATCGCATGCGATGCTGACAATTCACTATCCCTTTATGCAGTGTTTAACTCAAAAAGCAAAAAATTAGGTAAATACCTCATAAAACGGTATTAATATTAATACAATAAAGGAAATAAATAAATGTATTAAATCGGTAGTGGTCCAGGCATGTGATAGTTAAAGCAGTTCTTCAGTCATCTTTTGAAAAATTACAAGTCAGCAGCTACAAAAACTGTAGCTGCTGACTTTTAATAATAGGCCACTCACCTGTCCCAGTATCCAGCACTGACCTCACCCAGAAGGTTTCTTCACTGGACTTCGGTCCCCGGCATAAAAGCTGTGGGCAGCCAGCTGTGACAGCTTGTGCTTCACAGCTGGCTGCTCACTGCGCATGTTTGAGCCAAGCTGCACTGAATGGTCCCACAGCTTTCTGGGAGCTGTGACATGTCCCAGAAGGCTGCAGGGGGAAGGAGAAGTGGCCAAACTTCCGCTTGGAACGCCGTAACAATCCGACTGTCAGAACCAGGTACCCCCCTGAAAAAAAAATAAAGTGTAAAATGTAAGAGAGGAGGGGGGAGGAGGAGAAAGAGCAGAACTGCGTGCGCAACACACAGTGAAGGACGCGGACTCCATTTTGTTAAGAGTATCCATTTCTCCCTTATTCTTCCTGTCAGGAATGAACTCAGCACTGGTGGTGGGACTCACCTGCTGTGTGGGCTGCAGTGCCAGGGCTGACCAGCGGGTGCTCTCAGCAGCCAGAAGCTCACTCCTGTAGTCAGCCAACACCTGGGCTGATTGCAGGAGGTGTATTTTAGGAATGACCAGGCCTGTGATCAGGGCCTTGGTGTATGTTTCCCATGAGCCCCTGTACCTGGTATCCTGTGTTCCTGCCTCGTTGCTGACCCTGCTTTGATCCTGACCTCTGCTGACCGTCTCCTGTTGAACCCCTGGCTTGCCTGACCATCCTTCTCCCTGATCCTCGGTACCGCGCTGCCCGCTACCTGCTGAACCTGGCTTGTGACCCCGACCATTCTCTGCTTGCTCCTCCTGTACCACGCTGCCCGCACGATACCGACCCGGCTTGTCTGACTACGCTTACTTCACCCAACGATCCATCCATCCATCGATCCCGCACGGATCACCTCTAGCAAGTCTGCCTGCCTCTTCCCATCAGACTCCGTTCCTGCACTCCCCTGCCAGTACTCTCTACCACAGCCGGACGCACTCAGGGGTCGCGACCTGGTTCCAGTCTGCACCAAGTCCATCCCCACCATCAGGGGCCCTAGTGAATAGCAGGCTGGGACTTAGACCCCGTGCCCTGAGGAAATCCGTGCTGTGGGCTCGGCCTGCCTGACCGCTCCACCTCTCCAGCCCTGACTGCACTGGTACCTATTAGTTTAGGTTTATTGCACCTGGTTGTACATATTTATGTTTGTGTTGTCTTTAATAAATTATATTGTGTTACACGCTATACCTGAAGTCTGTGTTTCCCTGTGTCAGTCCACACACCTCTGGTCATACTTGGAGCCCTGACATTACACCAAGGCCATTCCTGACCAGAAGTGGCTGCACAGGGAAGCCATCTTGGCTTGTTGTGAAGGATGCATCTTGATGAGGTTGTGTATTTGTCTCTGCTGGTCTTTGATGACAGAGATTATGCTTATCAGACTCTAAAGGAGTATACCCGGGATCAACTGCTAGAATGTATACGGATCGCTCATGTTCTAGTAGATCAGGGCACAGAATTCTCTGAGGTGCAACCTTTGATTCAGGTTTGTGCAGAGTTGGCTTCATCTGGTACCCCTGAAAGCAGGGATGACTTTTTGCCGCCATTTAGTGCAGACCAGGTAGAGTCCCTGGTATGGTTATTAGAGGATGATGTGGAGTGCTTCTTGGAGCATTATTCTGCATGTTCACAACAGGTACTAAGGGATTGTATAAACGCAGTGCAGTCTTTGACCAGACAGGCTTTGTGTAAGCGGAGCTTTGTTCAGCCAGTACTGCAGATATGGTCAGAGTTGTTACACCCAACCTCAGTCAGCTTGCAACAAACCAGTCCTTCTTATCATTTCTTTGCTCAAAGCTCTCTTCCTGCATTCCCGACAGCACCCCCAGTGACAGCCCAGTATACCCTACTACCTACCACTTGTCAGTACCCTGCTCCCACTCGCTGCACCTATCCTGCCTTTAACCCTGTAAAGAAGTCCTCTGTAGCAACTGCTCCTTCCTTTGTTCCATCCCCCAGCTCTTCTCTGCCTACAGCTGCTCTATCTGTTTACAAACCTGCACTTACTTACAGTGCTCCAGTAACTAAAACCAGGAAAAGGCGAAAATTCTTTCCAACCAGTACCATCCTGCCAGTATCCAAACCGGTCAGTCTGCTGTCTGAGAACCCACCTTCCATGGTTCAGCCTGATACCCTGATGCCTGATGACCCAGTGTGCGCTACCCAGCCAGATGGTTCTGCCCGGTCAGATGGTTCTGCCCGGTCAGATGGTTCTACCCAGCCTGATGGTTCTACCCAGCCTGATGTTCCTACCCGGCCTGATGATCCTATCATGCCAGATGACTCGGTGCCGGCTGTCGAGCCAGATGACCTGATGCCAGATGACTTGGTGCCCGCTATCCTGCCAGATGACCTGGTGCCCGCTGTCGTGCCGGACGATCCGATACCTGATGACCTGTTGCCCGCTGTCCTGCCAGATGACCTGGTGCCCACTGTCAAGCCAGATGACCTGATGCCTGATGACCCGATGCCTGCTGTCGAGCCAGATGACCTGATGCCTGATGACCTGATGCCTACTGTCAAGCCAGATGACCTGATGCCTGATGATCCGATGCCCGCTGTTGAGCCAGATGACCTGATGCCAGATGATCTGGCGTCCGCTGTCGTGCCAGATGACCTGGTGCCCGCTGTCGAGCTTGGTGACCTGGTGCCCGCTGTCCTGCCAGATGACCTGTTGCCCGCTGTCCTGCCAGATGACCTGTTGCCCGCTGTCTTGCCAGATGACCTGTTGCCCGCTGTCCTGCCAGACGATCCGATGCCTGATAACCCAGTGTCTGCTGTCGTGCCAGTTGACTCGGTGCCTGCTGTCAAGCCAGATGACCTGATGCCTGATGACCCGATGCCTGCTATCGAGCCAGATGACCTGATGCCTGATGATCCGATGCCCGCTGTCGAGCCAGATGACCTGGTGCCCGCTGTCCTGCCAGATGACCTGGTGCCCGCTGTCCTGCCAGATGACCTGGTGTCCGCTGTCTTGCCAGATGACTCGGTGCCCGCTGTCTTGCCAGATGACTCGGTGCCCGCTGTCGTGCCAGATGACTCGGTGCCCGCTGTCGAGCTTGGTGACCCGGTGCCCGCTGTCGTGCCAGATGACTCGGTGCCCGCTGTCGTGCCAGATGACTCAGTGCCCGCTATTGAGCTTGGTGAACCGGTGCCCGCGGTTCTGCCAGATGACTCGGTGCCCACTGTCGTGCCAGATGACTCGGTGCCCGCTGTTCTGCCAGATGACTCGGAGCCCGCTGTCGTGCCAGATGACTCGGTGCCCGCTGTTGAGCTTGGTGACCCGGTGCCCTCGGTTCTGCCAGATGACTCGAAGCTCGCTGTCGTGCCAGATGACTCGGTGCCCGCTGTCTTGCCAGATGACTCGGTGCCCGTTGTCGTGCCAGATGACTCGGTGCCCGCTGTCGAGCTTGGTGACCCGGTGCCCGCTGTCGTGCCAAATGACTCGGTGCCCGCTGTCGTGCCAGATGACTCGGTGCCCACTGTCGTGCCAGATGACTCGGTGCCTGCTGTCGTGTTAGATGACTCAGAGCCCGCTGTTGTGCCAGATGACTCGGTGCCCGCTATTGAGCTTGGTGACCCGGTGCCCGCGGTTCTGCCAGATGACTCGGTGCCCACTGTCGTGCCAGATGACTCGGTGCCCGCTGTTCTGCCAGATGACTCGGAGCCTGCTGTCGTGCCAGATGACTCGGTGCCCGCTGTTGAGCTTGGTGACCCAGTGCCCTCGGTTCTGCCAGATGACTCGGAGCTCGCTGTCGTGCCAGATGACTCGGTGCCCGCTGTCTTGCCAGATAACTTGGAGCCCGCTGTCTTGCCAGATGGCTCGGAGCCCGCTGTCTTGCCAGATGACTCGGTGCCGGCTGTCGAGCTTGGTGACTCAGTGCCCGCGGTTCTGCCAAATGACTCGGTGCCCGCTGTCGTGCCAGATGACTCGGTGCCTGCTGTCGTGCCAGATGACTCGGTGCCCCCGGTTCTGCCAGATGACTTGGAGCCCGCTGTCATGCCAGATGACTCGGTGCCTGCTGTCGAGCTTGGTGACCCGGTGCCCGCGGTTCTGCCAGATGACTCGGAGCTCACTGTCGTGCCAGATGACTCGGAGCCCGCTGTCTTGCCAGATGGCTCGGTGCCCGCTGTCGTGCCAGATGATTCGGTGCCCGCTGTCGTGCCAGATGACTCGGTGCCCGCTGACGTGCCCCCGCCCGCTGCCCAGCCTGACGTGCCCCCGCCCGCTGCCCAGCCTGACGTGCCCCCGCCCGCTGCCCAGCCTGATGTGCCCCTGCCCGCTGCCCAGCCTGATGTGCGTCCGCCCGCTGCCCAGCTAAACTGGCCAATAACTGATTCCCAGCCTGCTCCTGGAAATCCTGTGTCCAGCGACCTGCCTTCCTGGGTTCCCCTACATAAAGAGAAGTCTGCCAGCTGAAAACCCAGCCAGCCGGTTGACTCCGGCAGTAAGATATCCAGCCAGTTACCTGACCCGGGCGGTGGAACATTTTGCCCACTAAGGACTGTTTGGAGCGTCCTGAGGCTGCTCCTTGAGGAGGGGTACTGTCAGGAATGGACTCAGCACTGGTGGTGGGACTCACCTGCCGTGTGGGCTGCAGTACCAGGGCTGACCAGTGGGTGCTCTCAGCAGCCAGAAGCTCACTCCTGTAGTCAGCCAACACCTGGGCTGTTTGCAGGAGGTGTATTTTAGGAATGACCAGGCCTGTGATCAGGGCCTTGGTGTATGTTTCCCATGAGCCCCTGTACCTGGTATCCTGTGTTCCTGCCTCGTTGCTGACCCTGTTTTGATCCTGATCTCTGCTGACCGTCTCCTGTTGAACCCCTGGCTTGCCTGACCATCCTTCTGCCTGATCCTCGGTACCGCGCTGCCCGCTACCTGCTGAACCTGGCTTGTGACCCCGACCATTCTCTGCTTGCTCCTCCTGTACCACGCTGCCCGCACGATACCGACCCGGCCTGTCTGACTACGCTTACTTCACCCGACGATCCATCCATCCATCGATCCCACACGGATCACCTCTAGCAAGTCTGCCTGCCTCTTCCCATCAGACTCCGTTCCTGCACTCCCCTGCCAGTACTCTCTACCACAGCCGGACGCACTCAGGGGTCGCGACCTGGTTCCAGTCTGCACCAAGTCCATCCCCACCATCAGGGGCCCTGGTGAATAGCAGGCTGGGACTTAGACCCCGTGCCCTGAGGAAATCCGTGCTGTGGGCTCGGCCTGCCTGACCGCTCCACCTCTCCAGCCCTGACTGCACTGGTACCTATTAGTTTAGGTTTATTGCACCTGGTTGTACATATTTATGTTTGTGTTGTCTTTAATAAATTATATTGTGTTACACGCTATACCTGAAGTCTGTGTTTCCCTGTGTCGGTCCACACACCTCTGGTCATACCTGGAGCCCTGACACTTCCCTCCCCCTCCCCCTCCCTCTCTGAGAGGAGACGTGTGTGTCTGTGTGTGTGTCACTGGCAGGCCAAGGCATCCCTGAGCTAGGTGCCTGGCTGTCTGGGAGAACCTGTGCCATTTCACACCTCGGAATAGATAAGGCAAGCTCTCTCAGGAGTTGAAAGAGATTCTGACCTAATGAGTCTAACTCAGTGTAGGTAACAGAATCAGATAACACTTCTCAAAATCCATTTTTTCCCTATGTCTTATATCTTGGAATATGAGAGACTTACATAAAAATCAGACATACCGTCAGATTGGCTAGGAGGAGCCGAACAGTTTGATGTGTCACTCGACTTGTCTCGCATAGACAGGAAAGCAGAAATATAGATCTTGTGAACCGTTTAGCATACACTTTCATAATTCATATCTAATCAATCCTCAGAATTGTCTGCATAATAATCTACCCGCGGGTAGGATGTCACTTGTGCATAAGAAAAGTTATGAGCCCAAATATGAACTACACAAGATTTTGACTCTAGTTTAGGTCGACACCCAGACCTCCCGGCCTACACAAGGTATTGGTCCTTGGCGTCAGAGACACCCCCTGCTGGGGACTAGAAAATAGGCAGGCCTAAGATTAGTTAAGTTGAAGAAGTCTCCCATTTGATAACATCAATACCACCTGGGGAGACACATGCCCTCTTGCTCTGAAACTTGGATCTGCTAACCCAGGACTTTGGCAAGTACCTTAACCCTTTCACCTCTCTCTGATATCTCTTTGCTGTGCTGTGGTTCTTTGTATATGTGTATATATATCTATATATCTTAGTTACATCTGTTTCTGTAAATATTTGTATTGCACCCGTTTGACCTCTTAGTAATCTTTCTTTCTGAAAGTGTTGAACTGTTTCTATAGCTCTGTATTGCAATTTACCAATCCCTGCCTCTAAAGAGAATGCTACTGTTTGTTTAACCCTCTGTATAAGAGGCCTGTGTTATGACCGTTTTATACAGACGATTATCTCAATCATTATAGTGTTTTAGCTGAGATCGCCGAGATTCCTCTTTCTCTGACAAAAAGGAGGTGGTGGCAGTGTGAAGGGTAATTGCGTAATTAACCTGACCCAGTAACAATCGCTCAGGCTGCCGGTACATCGATCTGTGATCCATTAGCTGGAAAATCGTTGTGCAGGGTGCAGCTGGGTGTGGCATTGTTACGCACGTCACATCGCAGTTTTAGATTGGCTAGTCCTTCGGTCACGAGTTTGGGTGAGAAGGTCTGGGGTCTGATGCCGCGATCGTGACATATTGGACGTCGCGATCGTCGCATGTTGGTGGCAGCGATCTTGCGATCGTGACATTTCCCTTTTGGGTGAAGTTCTGCATTAGGGAATCTGCTTTATTTTAACTCGCTGTTAATGAGCCAACAGCCGCCAGCATCCTTAACAACATGTAATTGTCATGGTTGTTAAGGAGCAGGGAATTACTGCATCCCTAACAACCACAGGGCCAGGGTTTTGGGGAAGAGGCCCTTGTCCTGATCAACAGCAAGGGCCACTCGCCCTTGTTAAGGGTATGTGACCCGGTATGGTTCGGGGGGGCATTCACTCATCCCCCCCTTTCCTGCCCTGCCAGGCTGCATACTTGGTAGGGATTTTGGGGAGGTCCCGACACCATTTGTTTTAAATTTTGGTATGGAATTCCACTCAAAGTCAATACCAGACACAGTGGACCTGGATTGGGGGGACCCTTATGCTCTTTTCTTAAAAAAAAAAAAATCCCGCTGACAGCAGATGAGTCATAGTTGTTAAGGACAAGATGCCTGCCCTCTCCTTAACAACTAGCTGTTTACTGGTTGTTAAGGATGTTGGCTACCTTACTGCTAGCTTTCACTACTAAAATACTGCATCACTTCATAAAATAGCTGATGTGGTGTTTTAGTAGCGTTTTTTTAGTGAGTTGCAACCAAAATTTTTGAAAAATGTCAAGAGGTTTTTTACCACAGACCTTAAAGTGGTAGATACCGCTTTGTGAATGGAGCCCATTGTGAGTACTGACCAGAGCTCAAGGCCCTAGTGACTGAGTGGGAAAATATTAAGTGCAAATACCACAGCTCTACTAATGTTATAGTGAAACAATATATATATAAAAACAATTTTTGCCAAATATACACTGCTCAAAAAAATTAAAGGAACACTTTTTAATCACAGTATAGCATCAAGTCAGTTAACCCCTTCATGCCTAAGGGTAAAACAAATCTAAATGCCTAAGCACAATTCTGCAACGTTGACATGTGATAGTAAAACCGTACATATCACCACAACTACTTTGTACATCCAGGTGGATTATACCTTGATTTTTTTCAGGACAAATTGGGCTTTCATTTGGTGGTAAATGGTAATGGATATCTCCTGATTTTTTTTTTATTATCAAAGGAAAACTGGCCCAAAATAGTAAAAACAATATTTTTTTTTTTATTTAGCTGTGTGTTTCTTGTTACGACTAAAACCTACCACCAAAGAACAACCCAAAATAAATTCTCCAGCTGTTGACGATCGCAGTGATACCATATACGTGTTTGTACCCGTAGTACAGCCCAGAAACAATAGTGCGCATTTTGTTTTTGTCTTTTTTTTTTTTACCTAAAACACACTGATATTAACACTAACTGACACTGATACCAATTTTTTTTATAAATCCTGACCTTGACCTTTGACCCTGACCTTGACCTAAACACTAACCCTGGCACTGAACTAGATCAAACCTTGATCTAGGTATTTTTCTTTATTTTTTCTTTGATTTTTTAATATTTATTCATCTTTTTTTTTACAAACTTTTTTTTCTCTCTATGCCAAGAGTTAGAGAGATTCAATGTATCTCTCTTCTCCATTCATAGAGAGAGAGAAAAACAAGGGGGCCAGGCTGCACAGTGACTGATCACTGTGATAGCCAATAAGAGGCTATCACAACGATCATGTGACCCGGGACCGGGAGTCCCAGGTCTCGATTGTTAGAACGGGACCCGGTGCTCTCAGTGATACCGTGGTCTCAGTGCTGGGAGCGCGCCGAGCAGCGCGCTCCCAGCACAAAGACAGGTACGCAAATATGCGGCCCCACAGAAAAAAGCCCAGTTCCAAGAGGGCGCATATTTGTGTGACATCGGCGGGAAGGGGTTAAACTCCTGGGATATTGATCTGCTGAGTTAAGTAGCAGACGGGGTTGTTAATCAGTTTCAGTCACTTTGGTGTTAATGAAATTAACAAGTACACTAGATGGGCAACAATGAGACGACCCCCAAAACAGGAATGGTTTTACAGGTGGAGGCCACTGACATTTTTGTTTCCCTACTCATCTTTACTGACTGTTTTTCACTAGTCTTGCATTTGGCTAGGGTCAGTGTCACTACTGGTAGCATGAGGCGATACCTTGACCCTACAGAGGTTGCACAGGCAGTCAAACTCCTCCAGGATGGCACATCAATACGTGCCATTGCCAGAAGGTTTGATGTGTCTCCCAGCACAGACTCAAGAGCATGGAGGAGATTCTAGGAGACAGGCAGTTACACTAAAAGAGCTGGACAGGGCCGTAGAATGTCCTTAACCCATCAGCAGAACTGGTATTTGCTCCTTTGTGCAAGGAGGAACAGGATAAGCACTGCCAGAGCCCTACAAAATTACCTCTAGCAGGCCACTGGTGTGAATGTCTCTGACCAAACAATCAGAAACAGACTTCATGTACTCACTGCCTGGCACCATAGAGCTCGATTGGCATTTGCCATTGAACACCAGAATTGGCAGGTCTGCCACTGGCGCTCTGTGCATTTCGTAGATAAGTGCAGGTTCACCCTGAGCACATGTGACAGATGTGAAAGGATCTGGAGAAGCTGTGGAGAATGTTATGTTGCCTGTAACATCATGAAGCATGACCGTTTTGGTGGAGGGTCAGTGATGGTCTGGGGAGGCATATCCATGAAGGGACACACAGACCTCTACATTCAAGACCATGGCACTCTGACTGCCATTAGGTATCGGGATGAAATCCTTGGACCCATTGTCAGATCCTACGCTGGTACAGTGGGTCCTGGGTTCCTCCTGGTGCACGACAATGCCCAGCCTCATGTGGCGAGACAATCACACCCTGACTGTCATTAGGCATCGGGATGAAATCTTTGGACTCATTGTCAGACCCAGCGCTGGTGCAGTGGGTCCTGGGTTCCTCCTGGTGCACAACAATTCCTAGCCTCATGCGGCGAGAGTATGCAGGCAGTTCCAATAGAACACCTCTGAAATATCATGTTTCGGTCCATCCGACGCTGCCAGGTTGCACCTCAGACTCTCCAGGATTTCAGTGATGCCCTGGTCCAGATCTGGGAGGAAATACCCCAGGACACCATCCGTCATCTCATTAGGAACATACCACAATGTGGTCAGTCATGCATACAAGCATGTGGGAGCCATACAAACTACTGAGTACCATTTTGAGTTGCCGCAATGAAATTTCAGAAAAGTGGACTAGCCTGATGCATTATTTTTTCACTTTGATTTTTGGGGTATCTTTGAATTCAGTCCTCTGTAGATTGATAATTTTCATTTCCATCAAACGATGGGGCATCCTCACGTTTCTAACACATTACCCAGTCTATATCAGTATAGATATCCAACATGGTATTTTCCCCATTGAGATTTGATGTGGTTTCAAAGTGTTCCTTTAATTTTTTTAGGCTTGCTGCTAATCACTGAAATATGTTCACAAACCTAAGAGAACCAAATAGTATACAAATAATTAATACAATTTGAATCTTTTAATACAGTAAAACACAATGGCCTATTTTTATTCTTTTTGAGCCTTGTTTGCTGGAGGATCCATCTTACTGAAGTAGAAGCAGCTGGTGAAGCAGGCGATATCCTATACCAGTGGATTTGCCCCAAGTGTGAGGAAGGCATACAGTGACCCTCTGAGGTCTAACATGGAGGTGAGCTCATAGGATTACTAGTGGTGGATATCACATGGTGCAGTGTTATTGGATATGTATTCGTATGAGCAGCACATCTTTGAATGGACATTTTTTTCATGACACACAGTTTATTTGATCAGATTTTAGCATTGGAGAGACATTTTTTTGTGTTGATTTTATATTTACACAACAGAGGTTCTCACCATCTTTCACTATATACTATGAAGCTTTTTTGAAGGACTGTTTGTTATCACATGTGCTAATTTTATTTCATATTGCACATAGGGCACTTTGCATTTTTATGCTGTTCTTTTATGCACCGTATATATATTTGTTTATGTGTTATATATCACATTTGCAGTAAGTTTATTCAGCAATACGCCTTCTGGAGTCGCCCAGTCAGAGTCCTGACCTCAACCCGATTGAAATGCTGTGGCATGACCTTAAGAGAGCGATTCACACCAGACATCCCAAGAATATTGCTACACTGAAACAGTTTTGTGAAGAGGAATGGTCCAAAATTACTCCAGATCGTTGTGCAGGTCTGATCTGCAACTACAGGAAACGTTTGGATGAGGTTATTGCTGCCAAAGGAGGGTCAACCAGTTATTAAGTCCAAAGGTTCACATACTTTTTCCTCCCTGCGCTGTGAATGTTTACATGTTATGTGCAATTAAACCATGGCAACATCTAATGTTTGTGTAGTATTATGTTCAGCAGACTGTGTTCTTCTATTGTTGTGACTTAGATAACGTTCAGAGCACATTTTATGCCCAATTCATGCAAAACTCCACATAATCCCAAGGGGTTCACATACTTTTTCTTGCAACTGTAGGTAGCACTATAATACTTTGAAGCATATCAAGCAACTCAGCTACATAATTAGACTCAGCTCATGCTGCTGCCAGTTAAAGCTGAAATGTAATCTTTATTACATGCTTACATTAATCCAGCTTGGCATAACATAAGCATATACAGTATATCTCGTACCCCATGGATAACTGGGGCAGCTGAAAATCATTGCAGTAGTCACAGTAGTCAGCGTTACTACAGTGTTCTTCCTGGTCCTGTGCTGAGCGCCTCCCCCTCTGCACCCTGACCAGAGGGGTTGCTCGCTCAGTTGTTTATGATTTTTTTACATATGCTATTTTGAGTTATTAAAAATGTATGCAGTCTCTGACCATCTCCTGTGCCATGCCCATAGTCTTTGATTAGTCTTCTGTCTGATACTGAATATCCACTCTTTATGTGTAGCTGTCTGATGATGCAGTTTACCACCACTCTACACAATACAATATGTTATCAGTACATACATCCTGTACTTTGGACATTACATAATCTTGACTGTTGAATTCTAAACATTACATTTTCTTGATCTGAGTATTTGTTATTTCAACAGTTGCTAGTTGCTACGTAGACCCTGATTGTTTTAATGAAATGTATGTTAAGGCGAAATTTAAAAAAAAACATATTTAGTACTTCTCTGTATAACCAAGACCAAACACTAAAAGGAAGCGCATGCATTTAGAATGTACACAGAGCTGTGCATGCACAGCTCAGTGTTTATTCTTGGCACACCTCAGCACTGGAATGAACCCCCAAATGAATGCTTGGGAGCTATATAATTCCCTGGCTAGCCAATCAAATGATCATTGATTTGGTTCTCAAAGGAATCTGGAGAGAAGATGTAGACACTGGACCTTGCATTGTTGGAGTGGAGGTATTTTTGGAGTATAGTTCTGCCCTAAAACTAATCCTTGTATTGGTGTTCAGTGGTTATGTGCCTCTCACTCCACTCTTGTGCTGTTGCTTTGCTTTCCTCCTTATGCTGTCATTGTCGGGCTGGAGATCAATATGCCTGACAGTGCTGGCAATATGATTAAGTATGTGTATATCACCTACCCCAAAACCCCTCAAAAAGTCACACTTTCTCCCCAGAAAGTAATACAATATTATAACCTTTTTGAAATTACATAAACAAATTCGAATAAATAAATATAATAATAAAATTCGAAATCAAAAAAAAGTCCAATACAAAGTGTCCAAAAAAATGTCCCAATACAAAAAATAAAAATAGTGTCCGAAAATTGTCCAAATATCCAAATTTTGTTCATCCAGTAGGAAGAAATTCCCTTACATCCCGTAGTACCTCGAAAAAAACAAATTCAAAAATCTAGTGCATTACCTTTTTAAATAATATATTTTCTCCGTGCAAAAAAACAAAACACAAACAACACAAAAATGTGCAAAACTATATATGTGTATCTCTTCCGTGCACATATGAGTAAACTGTGACCACTCTGTGAACACTGCAACACTGTGTATCCACCAACACCAATAGTACTAAAAACTATTACCCTCTGTATCCATATATCAGCATATATCAGCATCCAAATGAGATCTTCTAAGATGCTCCAAAGAAATTATTCCAAGGTCCTCAAAAGACAAGAAGGGTCTCAAGGCTCATAATCAAGGTGTAATTAAAAAGATTTAATAGCAACTTACATTAAAATTTCATTATTCCGGCTTCCAACATGCTTCCTATGTGAGTTCTATCAAGCAACTGCGATATACCATATGTTGACAACCCACAAAATGGCCGCGGCGACACTTCCGGTCTGCGTGCGTGCGTCACTACGTCACGAAACGTGACGAAACGCGTTAAGGGTGTGACGTAGTGACGCACGCACGCAGACCGGAAGTGTCGCCGTGGCCATTTTGTGGGTTGTCAACATATGGTATATCGCAGTTGCTTGATAGAACTCACATAGGAAGCATGTTGGAAGCCGGAATAATGAAATTTTAATGTAAGTTGCTATTAAATCTTTTTAATTACACCTTGATTATGAGCCTTGAGACCCTTCTTGTCTTTTGAGGACCTTGGAATAATTTCTTTGGAGCATCTTAGAAGATCTCATTTGGATGCTGATATATGCTGATATATGGATACAGAGGGTAATAGTTTTTAGTACTATTGGTGTTGGTGGATACACAGTGTTGCAGTGTTCACAGAGTGGTCACAGTTTACTCATATGTGCACGGAAGAGATACACATATATAGTTTTGCACATTTTTGTGTTGTTTGTGTTTTGTTTTTTTGCACGGAGAAAATATATTATTTAAAAAGGTAATGCACTAGATTTTTGAATTTGTTTTTTTCGAGGTACTACGGGATGTAAGGGAATTTCTTCCTACTGGATGAACAAAATTTGGATATTTGGACAATTTTCGGACACTATTTTTATTTTTTGTATTGGGACATTTTTTTGGACACTTTGTATTGGACTTTTTTTTGATTTCGAATTTTATTATTATATTTATTTATTCGAATTTGTTTATGTAATTTCAAAAAGGTTATAATATAGTGCTGGCAATATGCAACGCTGTTGAAAAGTGGAGAGCATTTTAGCTCTCTGCACCAACTACCACTCTGTATTGTGCCCCAGATCCTGTGGGACAGCATCCAAAATCCTGGTACACTTGCCAACTATAGCACACAGGACTCATGATTGGTGGCAATGTTGCCAGCCTTCCATGGGAGCTTTTTCAGTTCGATGATGGGCTATCTATTAACATGGGAAGCAGCCCAATAGTCAACTGGAGCTCACACATCAAGCTGACAACCGTGCTTGTAAGGTCCCGTTTACATGGGGCATACGCTAGTGCAGGGATGTGTTTACTTGCAAGGGGATGCACATGTGTTTCATGTATCCCCATGGAGGCAGCCCCATTCATGTCAATTGGGATACAATGGCTGCATGGAGACAGACACTGCTCCCAATCTGACATGAGTGAAGGTGTCCCGAATGCACACTGTCTGCCTTTGGAGTCATGCACCCATGTCATGCCTCGTTCACACAGGGCAAGTACATCTGTGCCCCGTGCAGGGCTGTGTTTTGCCAGCACGGGGATGCACAGGTGTTGTGTATGTCCCAGTGTCATCAGTCCCATTGTTATCTGATGGGACACAGTTGCTGTGTCCCAGTATGACATCCATGCAGATGCAAAGCCCTGAACGCACTTTCACAGATGTCATATTGCGTCACAGAGGCTGTGTCCATGCAACCGCTATTAACCATCCATATTCCCATCGCACACAATCCTGGAATGGGCTCTCATACATACTGGGTGCTGCAGCGACCACAAGCTGGATACTGGAGCATACATGACATAACAAGCTGGTCTTCCTGTATCTTACCCCCACACTAGGCACCCTCCTTCCTCCGGGAATAGTCACAATCCACTCAACTTAATCTCAATCCCTTTTTCATGTGCACTCTGGAATGCCCTCTCTGTCTGTAATAAGCTCACCTCTGTCTATGACCTTTTTGTCTCCCACTCCCTTAACCTACCAGCAATTACAGAAACCTGGCTGCAGGCATCAGATTCTGCTTCTCCTGTAGCACTTTCCTATGGAGGCCTGCTCTAGACCCACTCACCGAGACCCAGTGGTCGGAAAGGAGGTGGAGTTGGTTTGCTTCTCTCCCCACTGAGCGCCTTTCAAGTCTTCCCTAACCCTCCCTCTCTACCCTTCTCTTCTTTCGAGACTCACTGCATTCGGCTGTTTTCTCCCATTTCTCTGAGGATTGCAGTGATCTACCGGCCTTCTGGACCGGTGTAGCACTTTCTTGATGACTTCTCTGCTTGGCTACCCTACTTTCTCTCCTTTGAAATACCCACTATCATTCTTGGTGATTTTAACATCCCCATTAATGTGAACAACCGAGCTACATCCCAACTCTTCAACCTAGCCTTATCTTTTTCCTTAACACAATGGATACAGTCCTCCACTCACTCTGATGGGAATACATTAGACCTTGTTTTCTCCCATCTTTGCACTCCCTACAACCTCACAAACACCCCCTTTCCTCTCTGTGATCACAATCTCATCATCTTTACAGTGTCCTCGTCTTCAAACACTTATTCCTCCAAGCAGCAAACAATTACCTGCAGAAACCTTCACAACTCAAACTTTTCTCTTTTCCACAGCTGCAACTGACCGTCTCTATGATAGAATTTCTCCCCTATCCTGCCCTGACCTAGCCACTGCTGTCTACAACAGTTCACTTTCATCCACACTAGACTAACTTGCTCATCTAACTACACGAAGTATCAGGCCCCGACCATTACAACTGTGGCAGACTGACGACACCAGAGATCTTAAGCGGTATAGTCGTGCACTAGAGTGATTGTGGCGTAAAACCAAATCTCAGCAAGCTTTCACCCTATATAAATCTGCTTTCTTAACATACAATTCCTCCCCTCTTTGTTGCCAAACAAGCCTACTTTGTCACTCTTATTAATACCTTGTCATCCAGTCCTCGTCCTCTCTTCTCTACTTTTAACTCTCTACTTTCTCCACCTCCATCCAGTAACTCACTCACTGCTTATGAGATTGCAAATCATTTCAAAAACAAGATTGATGCAATTCGTAGGGGCATCTCCGCTACACAGACATCTATCCCACTTAGCATACCTTATTCTAAACGTCTCTCAACACTTTCCTCTTTTGACCTTGCTACTACTGAAGAGGTCACTAAAGTTTTTTCAGAAGCCCGTCTCACCACGTGCCCCCTGGATCATGTCACCCTCTTCTTCTGTCCTATGCTCCCTCACTCATATCTTCAATCACTCCCTCTCTAATGGTGCCTTCCCCACCCCTCTAAAGCATGCACAGATCACTCCCATACTTAAAAAGCCCTCCCTGGACCCCACCAACCTGAACAACTTAAGATCCATCTCCCTGCTCCTGTTTACCTCTAAACTCTTAGAATGCTTAGTCTACAATTGCCTGAGCCCCTACCTCACTGACAACAGCCTTCATGACCCTTTACAGTCTGGCTTTTGCTCACTCCACTGAAACTGCCCTACTAAAACTCACTAACGATTTACTAACTGCTAAAACCAATGGCCACTACTCCATACTCTTACTACTTGACCTCTCTGCAGCGTTTGATACTGTTGACCATCCCCTCCTCAAATAAAAACTCCACTCTCTTGGCCTCCGAGATTCTGGTCTCTCCTGGTTCTCCGCCTACCTATCGCAGCGCTCCTTCAGCGTTACCTATAACTCTGTCTCCTCCTCTCCACTTCCTCTTTCTGTAGGGGTCCCTCAAGGTTCTGTCCTTGGACCCCTTCTCTTCTCCATCTACACCTCCTCCCTTGGTCACTTGATAAACTCCCATGGCTTTAAGTACCATCTCTATGCTGATGACACATCTATCTATCTTTCTACTTCTCACCTCACCCCTTCAGTCTCCTCTCGCATTACTAACCTATGAAGTGACATATCAGCATGGATGTCACTCCACTTCCTCAAACTAAATCTATTCCCTCCAGCCCGTGCCCCCTCCCCTGACTTCCTAATGATCAGCCTTTGTTTCCTGTGTATTCATCATTATCCATTATCTAATTCCTAGGATTTCATCCATTTTCACTGTGATATCCATAAGGGGACAGCCAAAGGAGAAAACAAATATACAATATGGAACTCTACACCAGATGAATACAGAAGGAAAACCTTACTGCCTCACATTGATCATTTCTGCCTATACAGCCATTGTTTAAGACGCCAAACAATTTTTTTTATTTTAATTCTTTGATTTTAATATGATTGCAATATGTTCACCCTGTCAATGTCAACCTTTTTCATGATCTAAGCAATCAAATAAATACACAATCGCATTCACCATTGTAGTGATATATTACTCTGCATAGGATTTAATTAACCACTTTCCAGGCGGCTCTGCACTAGTCAACTGCCAATTTTTGTCTTCTAGTATTACTAGGTTTATAATCCACACTTATATAAGTGAGTCGGAGATATTACTGAGATACGGTTTTCGTATCAACTTGGATGGCTTTTTTCTTTTTTCATTGTAATCCTGGACTCCCATCTGTCCTTTCAGCCCCAAATCAAATCACTATCCAAATCTTGTAGACTTCACTTCTGCAACATCTCCAAAATATGCCGTTCTTAACCTCTGAAACCACCAAGCAACTTATTCACTCCCTTGTTATCTCTCACCTTGAGTATTGTAACTCCCTCCTCATTGGCCTACCTCATCGCAGGCTACCCCCTCTTCAGTCTATCATGAATGCTGCTGCCAGACTCATCCACCTTACTAACCGTTCCATATCTGCCATCCCTCTCTGCCAGTCCCTCCACTGGCTTCCCATTGCCCAATGAATAAAATTCAAAACATTAACAATAACATATAAAGCCATTTATAACTCTGCCCCAATTACATCACCAATCTTGTCTTCAAATATCACCCAGACTGTCCTCTCCACTCCTCCCACAACCTCCTGCTCTCTAGCCCCCTTGTCTCCTCCTCCCATGTTCATCTCCAGGACTTCTCCAGAGCCTTCCCCATCCTCTGGAACTCTTTACCCCAATCTATCCGTCTATTGCCTACTCTGCCCACTTTTAGGCGATCTCTGAAAACCTATCTCTTCAGGAAAGCCTATCCTGCCTCCAGCTGATAACCAAATCTTCTGTTCCTCCTATCAGTTCATCCCCCACAGTTATTACCTTTTGTACCACCAGCCCCTCCCTCTTAGATTGTAAGCTCCAAGGAGCAGGACCCTCCTAACCCTCTTGTATTGAACTGAATTGTTGCTGTATTGTCTCCCTTTATATTGTAAAGCACTGAACAAACTGTTGGCACTATATAAATCCTGTAAAATAATAATAATAACATAAATATTCGCCAGCACACCACGGATCTTCAGTTATGTCCAAACGGTTTTTATTGAAGAAATATCACAAACGGTGTAGTGCAATGTTTGAAGCCACGCAGCACACCTTCGTCAGGCCTGTGATCACATGCCTGACAAAGGGACCCTGCGTGGCTCCCAAATGTTGCACTACACTAATTGTGATGTGGTCTGTCTTCAATAAAAACTATTTGGACGTAATTGAAGATTTGAAATTATTGTGCGCTGCCAAAATTATATTCATAAAAAAGTACTAAATGAAATAAGGCTGCTGCAAACACTGAAATGTGTGCTCATCGCATGAAAAAAAAAATAAAAACGATGCATGTGTTGCGCTGCAATAAACCTTGTGTGACCAAAATCCAAATCTGTGATTTCTTTCCGTGTAATAAAACAAATAAATAGTCTATCATAAATACAAATAGTCTCTTCAACATAAACAATTCCAAGAAAAAAATCCCTCTTCTACTCAAAATTAAACATGAATTTTCCTCCTGTGGGTAAGTGATCCCACAATCCAGGTGCTGTCAGCCTTTGTATCAGTAGATATGCACCACCATACATGTGATAATAGGTGGATTCTCACCGTAAAGCATTGACCTACAAATTATAATAGGTCAATGAATACATCTCCCCTCTTCTGGGGGTGATTGTATATAGGTATGCCACTGATCTCTGGTTTCCTCTCTGTTTTATGGAGTATAGGTATCCTCTGACATCCACAGTGCCGCTATGTTAAAGCGTTACTAAATCTACAACAATAAAAACAGTCTGTATATGCAGTAAAGTATGCTTGTTATACTCTGGAACCTAAGGGGTTAATCCCCTGCATTGTGTAAAAAGGCTGTTTGATCCTGTCTTCTCTGATCTTCCCCTTCTTCCAGTGTCCTCCTCGTATCTCCTGATAAAACATATCGTGTGGAGAAACTCTGCACATGCTCAGTTTGATGTGTATTGCTAGAGAGGTTTTTGGTTTTTTTTCTTGGAAGAGTGCACATGATCAGCACAGGGCCATTCAGCACTATCCAGACAGAGGGTCAGGGGTTTTGAATCCTTCTTGAACAGAAAGAAAACTCCTCCTACAAGCTTTAACATGTGCTCTGCTGGACACTGCTAGAAGTCACAAGACTGCTCTAACTGCTGATGAGAAAAGGTATTTAGCAGTTTATATTTACTAAAATAATTGCACTTCCATGTTGCATGTACTGTGGGAGACCAGATATAGTGGATGCAGGGTCATGGGTTTAGTAACACTTTAAATTTGTTGGATCAACTCAGAACCACAGAGAGAGCCACCATAGTGTAGTATTTTAAAACCACAATAATTTTTATTAACACTGCACTCACAAAATGGTAACTTGCATGTAGGCAGACATAAACTCCAGATCGCATAACATCAGCGTCCTCCATCACCTTCGGTAACCCGGCTCTGACATCACCTGGCTCCTCTGGAGTTGATCCAACAGAATTACCAGATTAGCACAGCGGATGTCAGAGGATACCTATACCCCATATAAACAGTGGAAACGAGGGAAATGGAGAGCATTGAGATACCTGTATACAATCACCCCCGGAGGAGGGGAGACGTATTCATTCATAGGTCAATGCTTTAAGGTGAGAGTCTACCTATTATCACCTGTGTGGTAGTGAACATCTACTGATACAAAGGCTGACAGCCCCGGGATTGTTGGACCACTTACCTACAGGAGGATTCATATTTAATTTTGAGTAGAAAAAGGATTTTTTCTTGAAATTGCATATGTTGAAGAGACTATTTGTATTTATGATGGACTATTTACGATTTATTTGTTTTATTACATGGAAGAAATCACAGATTTGGATTTTTGTCACACAAGGTTTATTATCAGTGCCACGCATGCATCTTTTGTAACTGAAGACCTGCTGTGTGCTGGGGAATATTTATGTTATATCATGCAACTACATGGTCCTCATAGATATAAATGGGACTGCCAACACGGCATGCACGGAACACCTGTGCGTCCCCGTGTCGATAAAATGCAACCCTGTACAAGGCACAAATGTAAATGTCTGTGTGAGGCTAGGTTCACACCTATAGCAAAAAAAATGTGAATAGAGATTCACAAAGAAAAGTTGTTACATGAAGGACAAATGCGATACTCAATAATCAGAGATGCTTTATTGGCAAAGTTGCACATAGAAGACAACTGAGTCAAGACTGCAAATAGCTATCACCTCAATAATGGACAATACATAAGACAACCTTAAAATAAAAAATAAAAAAGAGAGATATCATGGCAGGCCATGAGTGGTGCTATGCTATAGGGGCAACGACTCACAGGTCTTTTGCATCGATAGCAAAGGCACATCGGGGTACACCACCACAGTGGGGAAATATATATGAGATGAAAACATGTGCAACAGCCTTTACATCAATCATATAGACATGTAAAACTCCAAGATTGCTGGAAATAGGAGCCAATTAGACAATGCTAAGGAGCTGGAATAGAACTATGATATACATCATACATGCAGAGTAATATCAAAAATGACCATAAGGACATGGATATACAGTTGCAAGAAAAAGTATGTGAACCCCTTGGGATTATGTGGAGTTTTGCATGAATTGGGCATAAAATGTGCTCTGAACGTCATCTAAGTCACAACAATAGAAGAACACAGTCTGCTGAACATAATACTACACAAACATTAGATGTTGCCATGGTTTAATTGCACATAACATGTAAACATTCACAGTGCAGGGAGGAAAAAGTATGTGAGGCCCTAGCTTAATGACTTCTCCCAGAGCTAATTGGAGCCAGGAGTGAGCCAACCTTGACTCCAATCAGTGTGATGATATTGGATGTGTTGCTGACAGCTGTCCTGCCCTTAAAAAACACACACCTGTTTTGGGTTTACTGGTTTCAAGAAGCACTGTCTGATGTGAAATATGCCTCGCAGAAAAGAGCTCTCAGAAGACCTATGATCAAGAATTGTTGACTTGCATGAAGCTGGAAAGGGTTACAAAAGTATCTCCAAAAGCCTTGATGTTCATGTGTCCACGGTAAGACAGACTGTCTACAAATGGAGAAAGTTTAGCACTGTTGCTACTCTCCCTAGGCGCGGTCGTCCTGTAAAAATGACTGCAAGAGCACAGCGCAGAATGCTGCATGAGGTAAAGAAGAATCCCAGAGTGTCAGCTAAAGACCTACAGAAATCTCTGGCACATGCTAACATTTTTGTTGACACATCTACAATAAGGAAAACATTAAACAAGAATGGAGTACATGGGAGGACACCACGGAGGAAGCCATTGCTGTCCAAAAAGAATATTGCAGCACGTTTGAAGTTTGCAAAAGAGCACCTGGATGTTCCACAGCACTACTGGCAAAATATACTGTGGACAGATGAAACCAAGATTAAGTTGTTTGGGAAGAACACACAACACTATGTGTGGAGAAAAAAAGGCACAGCACACCAACATCAAAACCTCATCCCCACTGTAAAACATGGCGGACAGAGCATCATGGTTTGGGGCTGCTTTGCTGCCTCAGGGCCTGGACGGATTGTTGTCATTGATGGGAAAATGAATTCCAGAGTTTATCAAGACATTTTGCAGGAAAACTTACGACCACCTGTCCGCCAACTGAAGCTCCGCAGAGGATGGGTGATGCAACAGGACAATGACCCAAAGCATACAAGTAACTCAACAAAACAATGGCTGCAACAGCACAGAATACGCCTTCTGGAGTGGCCCAGTCAGAGTCTTGACCTCAACCCGATTGAAATGCTGTGGCATGACCTTAAGAGAGAGATTCACACCAGACATCCCAAGAATATTGCTACACTGAAACAGTTTTGTGAAGAGGAGTGGTCCAAAATTACTCCAGATCATTGTGCAGGTTTGATCTGCAACTACAGGAAACATTTGGTTGAGGTTATTGCTGCCAAAGGAGGGTCAACCAGTTATTAAGTCCAAAGGTTCACATACTTTTTCCTCCCTGCACTGTGAATATTTACATGTTATGTGCAATTAAACCTTGGCAACATCTAATGTTTGTGTAGTATTATGTTCAGCAGACTGTGTTCTTCTATTGTGACTTAGATGACGTTCAGAGCACATTTTATGCCCAATTCATGCAAAACTCCACGTAATCCCAAGGGGTTCACATACTTTTTCTTGCAACTGTACATCTCTGTAAACCATAAATCAAATATCATTGCTGGAAGACGCAGTCCTCATAGAGAGCCAAGGTAGATGGTAGGCCATAAGTAATGATTTTAAGATGGAGGCATGTGATCTCTATAAGAGATTTAGGGAACGTGGATACTCACATTCTCAAATTAGAAAAGCAAGAAAAAGAGCATATGGCATTGATAGGAAAACTTTGTTGTCTCCAAAGGAGGACTGTAATGTTAATGATCAGGGTCATTATTCCCAACCTGTTAGGATGATAACTCAATATGGAGCACAATGGAAAGAAGTTAAACAGGTGTTGGAAAAACATTGGAAGATACTAATGCAGTGCCCCAAATTAGGTAGACTTGTGGGAAACCACCCGCAAATGGTAGCCAAACGAGCGCCAAGCCATGGAACGCATCAAGGAGGTGGATCCTATGGCATACCTGCGGTTCCTTGAAAGCCAGGCTGACAGAGAAGCTGCGGAACGCCAGGCTGACAGAGAGGAACGCCAAGCAGTGGCTGACCGAGAGGCTGCAGAACACCAAGCTTACAGAACGGCTGAACAGAGGGAAGCTGATTGTCGGCACGAGCTGGAGATAACGAGGCTCCAGCAGCAGCGACAGGTTCAGAACCTTGGTTCCCTAAAGCGTAGGGATGCCTCTCTGACTGTGGGCACAGCAGCCAAGTTTCCAGTGATTGAAAAAGATAGTGACATTGACATGTATTTACTGTCATTTGAAAAAACTTGCCGTCAGTGCCATCTGCCCCAAGCACAATGGGCTCGGTACCTGACACCAGGGCTATGAGGCAAGGCCCTGGATGCGTTTGTCGAATTGCCAGAGGGGCAGGACGACGATTATGAAGCTCTAAAAGATGCCATCGCTCAGAAGTACCAGATGACCCCGGAAGTGTACCGCAAGCGGTTTAGTTCCTTGCAAAAGGGACCTGGGTACTCTTACACGGATGTGGCGAGTCACGCACCACATTCCGGCAGTGGACTAAAGGACTGAAAGCTGACTCCTACGAGTCTTTGGAGGATCTCATGATACGAGATCAGCTCCTGCATATCTGCCCGGCAGACGTCAGACAGTTTGTCTTGGAGAGAGAGCCAGCATCTGCTAAAGCTGCAGCCAATCTGGCAGATACCTATGTCCACACGCGGGTGTCTGATCATCACAAGCTCCTCCAAATGTCTGGAAAGGAGGGAAATCACCCATAGCAACCCCTTCTATGTCAGTGAGTCAAGCTCCCCCTCACCCTACACCTGCAGCACTTGGGGCCAAGCCACCCCTGCCTGACAACCGCAGATGTTTCACCTGTGGGAAATCCGGACATCTCAGGACGCAGTGTCCTGAGCAGAAGTAGATGACATCACCTGGCCAGCCGGCCAGCAACTCTTCTTCAGTGCTGTTTGTCCGCAGGAAAATGCGGGTAACCCCTGCCAACTTGCAGCCAGTCACTGTAGGCAACTGGTCTGTAACTGGTTTCTGTGACAACGGGGCAGAAGTCACCTTGATCCGGCCAGAGGTGATTGAGCAAAGGAACCTCATCCCAGGAAATTTCCTTACCCTCACTGGAGTTGGGGGAACCCGTTCACGCATACCCTGTGCAAAGGTATTCATTGATTGGGGTGCAGGAAGGGGGATGAGGGAGGTGGGGTCTCAGATGAAATTCCCACACCTGTTTTGCTGGATGCCAGTTTGGGTACTTTTGTGTCCTATTATGCCCCTGCCGAGAATACCCGGAAGGCCCCCCTGGGACTCTCTGGACATGCCAAGGTACTGTGTGCAGATGTTGGGGTAATGTCTGGGCAACCTGTGGATGGACAGAGGGAGGGGGCTGGGAACAGAGTGGGGCTACAGAATTCTCCATTAGCTGGAGGAGGAGAAGAAATCCTCTTGCATGGGGAGGTAATGAACTCATGTGTCATTGATGTTACAAACGTAACTGTTGATAATGACGATGATAATGATGACGATGATGCTGATATTGATAATGTTGATGATAATGTTGATACTGTCAATGATAGTGATGATAATGATGATGATGGTCATGATGATAATAATGATGCATTTTCATTGTTGGGGGTCATCCACAGTGCTGTGAAGTGGGCAGAGGTACAATCTCTGGGAGCTGAGCAAAGGGATGGTCTGGATAGGCCTTTTCCTTGCTCAGGCACAGAGTATTCTACCTTGATAATTACCCAGCCGTTGTCTTTGCATTGTACTGGATAGCCGGTTGGTACTTGTAGTCCCACGGCCGAGGCAGCAAAGAGGAGTGACCAACATGTTGCATTCAGCAGAAAGCAAGCTGTGAGCTTCCCTGCTGAGAAAGGTACACAACAGTCTGCTGAGAAGGTAAACAATGGTTTGACAGGGACAGTGAAATGAATGGTCTACCAGCAGGGGGCTTGGGGACTGAAAGAGTGTCACCTGATCTTGCCAGTCAAAGTGTGTGGGGAAGATCTGAAGCCAGGGAGGACACCCCCTCCAACTATTTCTGGCTTAGATTCCCTCCCCAAACACCAGGCAGACAGACATATGTCATAGGCAGTAACAGCACACCTAGGTTGGAAGTGCAATGGGACTCATTGGAGTTGATAGCCGGCCCTCAGAGAGGGAGCTTTGGCCTTCAGCTCCAATCACCTTTCCTTTCTATTCAGGTGCAGAAGCTGCTGGCAAGGCCTATGGTAGATGGTGTCTGGGTTCAGGGAAACCCAGGGAGAGCTCACCGTGCTGTTCATGAGTTGGACGGCAGGGTGTATCCTTCCCTCATGCCTTCGGCCCACCTCATCTCACAGGAGGTGCAGACTGAATGGGCCAAAGAGACAGAGGGATTAGCGCAGTCAGGGATCCAGGGGTCCCGCAGAGTCTGTGCATGACCGGTAGTCTTGGTCCCCAAACAGGATCAGATGACCTGGCCTTGTGAGGACCTTGGAAAACTGAGCACCAGCCCTGTGGTTGTGGCCTGCCCCATGCCCAGGAGCCAGGAGGTAATAAAGCATCTGGCCGGTTCCCGCTGTCTAACCATCATGGACCTGAGCAGAGGGTATGGGCCCCCATCTCTAACCCAGGAGGCTCAGGACGAGTCAGCCATCACCACCCCATGTGGCTTGCCTGAATTCACGGGAAAGCTAGCTGGGGTTGAGAACGCACCAACCACCTCCCCAGGGGTCAGGAATGACCTACAATGTGGAATGGAACTGTGTGCAGTTGCCCACTTTAGGGGCCTTGCAGTGTTCGGCCCGGTCCGGGAAGAGCAACTTGGGCCCCTGTCACTAGTCAGGAACCAACTGCCCGGGCCTATTCTGACAGCTGAGAAGGGTAACTGTCAGAGGGGCATGTCAGTGGTTCAGCTTTGGGAACCACCGGTAGAAAGAGACCCCCAGAGGTCTGGGCATGGGGAGACTGAGGCAGTGGTGGCCTGGTCTGCTCCCCAGGCCAAAAAGCAGGTTACGTCAGTCTTGGGTGCAGCTAGCTACAGTAAGACGCCTGGGTGCAACTATCATGGCTCAGCTGAACCTGTGACTGACCTAGCAGACAGGAAACTGATGGAAATGGTGTCCTGGATGCTAGCAGGTAAAGAGGACTGTTCATCCTGGACGAAGGTACAGTACCTGTAGACCAGTGTTTCTCAACTCCAGTCCTCATGGACCCCCAACAGGTCATGTTTTCAGGATTTCCCTCAGATGAAACAGCTGTGATAATTAAGTAAGGCAGTGAAACTGATCAAATCACCTGTGCAAAATAATGGAAATCCTGAAAACATGACCTGTTGGGGGTCCATGAGGACTGGAGTTGAGAAACACTGCTGTAGACACATCTGGAAGGCGAGTTCCAGACTTCGCCTGTCCGGTTCTGGTGCACACAGGTGCCATTACCTTTACTACAGATGTAGTCCTGGGCCTGAGGAAGGAGATTGGGGAGGGAAATCTCATTCTCTACCTCGACAAGAAGCTACATCTCAATATGTTAGCATATGACACCCCTGAACAGAAGTGTTGTGTGAACAGGTGGGCACCATGGCAGTTGCCACGATATCCAGAGAGTCACAGCCGACTGGTGCTCACCCCTGACAGCTCACTTGGTGGGCACAACAGTGTTGCTGGGTGCAGTGGTACCAGATCACCCCAAGGTGGACCTCTGGGCAGAATGGGTCTGTGCCCTGGTCAGGCAAACCAGTGGCAGAAGTCGGTTGCGTCAGGAGGGAAATTGCAGTCCCCTCCCATGCAACCACCTGAGGGGGGAGGTTTAGCAATCATGCACACAGAGATGGACGCGGTCATCCATTGTGCTCCAAACCCCTCCATCTTGTATCTCTCTCTCCCAAATCAGATTCTTCCGATATCCCCCCTCCCTCTCTGTTGAGTGACATGTGGTCTGGATGATGACAGAGATCACAGGCAGCAAACTCATTGGGAGGGCGTCATGGCTATAAACCCCACTAGCTGGTGCCCCTATGTCTGCGAGACTCTTGCTGGAGAAGGGATCGTAAAACCATAAACCAAGCCCTCACTGAGCTTCAAAGACATTCCAGGTAGTCGTAAAAACAGACTCACATTTAAAAACTCACTTTTTCATATAATTTTATATCTTCAAATAGGACATAATTACATAAATATGGAGCACATATTCGGACGGCTCACTTTAATACAAGTCACCTGATATATTACATCCCCTAGCTGGCATATACAGGAGAGCATAAAATTATATCTCCTTAACCATCCAAGCAGGTATGTCATATTTCATATCTAACCGTTCAGCAGATGCGTCTGCATATTAATGTACTAGTGGCAATTCTGCTAAATGCACCGAGAATAAGTTATGAACCATGACATCAAATGGGAGAGTTTTTGGTCATAGCTTGGGTCTCCGCCTGCAACACCCGCCCAAATGAGGCGATTGGTTCTCTGCTTCAGGTAGACACCCTGCTGAGTTCATAGAAGAAGCTCCCTTTTAACATCGGAACTTTGGGAGATGCAAGCCCTTTTACTCAGGAAACTTGATCTGCTTATACCAAGGCTGACGGCAAGTAATTTATCTATCTAAATTCCTTTCTGTTATCTCTTTGCTGTGCTATTGCTCTCTGTATATTTATATATATTTTGGCTACATCTTTTTTCTGTAAATATTTTTTTATTGCACCCTTTTGACCTTTTAGTAATAAATCTTACTTTCTGAAAGTGTTGAACTGTTTCTAAAGCTCTTTAATGCAAACTAAGAATCCCTGCTTCTGAAGAGCGCTACTGTGTGTATGTTTTAAACCTCTGTATACCCTGCCTGCGGTGACAGTGGTATACCGACGCTTATGCAAACATCATAGTTTTATTGCTGATATTGCCGAGTTTCCTTTCTCTGTACAAAAAGGACGTGGTGGCAGTCTGAAAGGTTAATTGCGTAATTAACCTGACCCAGTAACAATCGCTCCCAGGTTGCAGATACACGGATTGTGGTCCACTAGCTGGAAAACCTTTGTGCAGAGTGCAGCTGGGCGTGGCATTGTTACGCACGTGACAGCGCGGTTTTAGATTGGCTAGTCCTTCGGTCACAAGTTTGGTGAGAAGGGCTGGGGTCTGACGCCGCAATCGTCACAATGGGCACTGATAGGGAGCACTGATGAGGTGACATGGATAGGCAGCACTGATGGGCACTGATAGGCGGCATTGATGATGCTGCATTGAAAGGCGGCACTGATGATGCTGCACTGATGGGCAACACTGCTGGGCACTGATGGGTGGCACTGCTGGGCAGTAATGATAGGCGGCACTGTAGGACATAGGTGGGTGGCACTGATGGACACAGATGGGTGTCGCTGCAGGGCACAGGTGGGTAGCACTAATGGCAACTGTATTTTCCCGGTGATTTGCTGTGTCATTGGACACAGCTGATCAAGTGTTAAAAGGCCGCCGTGATTGGCCATTTACCGTATCACGTGATCAGCTGTGTCAGTAGGACACAGCGATCACTGGTGGTGCTTGGTACGCCCTTCTGGGTGCACGCAGGGGGGGGGTTTGATCTGGAATGATGTCCATGGCTGTTGTCCCAGGATTACGCAACCCATGCTGTAGCTGTCCTTCGGCTATAGCGCGCTTGGGAACAGGTTAAAAAATTCCCTGACCTTTTTTCAAAAAACGCACCAGGAGAAAACACGGAGATGTGAACGTGTCCCATAGGAAATCATGTTAAATGGACTGTAGGGTGTTTCTGAAAAATGCTTAGGTGTGAACCTAGACTGAGCCCAGGTTCACACTGATGCGGTGCGGCACATTACGTGATTCGCACAGGAACTGCATTACATTCCTGTGCAAATCACATGCGATTTCTGTGCAGTGCAATTTGAGCCAAACATTTTGTATGGCTCAAATCGCTCCACATCCGCACCAAATGAGGGCAGGAGCCTATTTTTGTCCGCACCAGAATCAGAACACCCATGCGATCCCAATATTCACATCGCACCGCATTTCACGAACTTATTTCGGGATGTTAACTTAAAATACATACCTGCAGTGGTTCGTATGAACGGGGTGCGATTATGATGTGGTAGGGAAATCACACAGAAACCGGTGTGAATTTCGCACATCAATGTGAACCTGGGCTGAAAGAGGCCACAAATTGGGAGCAGCATCTCTTCCTGTGCAGTCACTGCATAGATCCCCTGTGCATCTGGTAAACGCGGCCCTCCACCGCTGTACGATTTAGTATGCCCCATATGAAGTGGGCCTAATTTCCAAGCAGTGTCTTAGTACTGTCAGCCCGGCACAGGAAATGCCATTACTGGCATTTTTTTCAGGGAAGAGACTTTGCAAAGGAAAGATTCTAGACTGCAAAAACATATATCGATTATGCCGGTATTTTCCCCTTACAAACAACAAGCCTGTATAAGCTGGACTTTCAATAAACCTTTATTTACACATTACACTCCTCGCAGCAATTGGCTGTCCTGACATGCAACCTGAGTTTCGCTTCGCCAGCGTTACCCCATTGCACGCCGGGACATGTAGTCTGCGTCAGGCAGTGGGCGGTGCGGTGAGGCACAGGGTCACACTGCAATTCCCGTGAGCTCCCGCGCGGCGGCCTGTCTTGGTATCCGGTGCCCTTGGCTTCGGTCAGAGTAGTTCCCGGCTTCACCATGATGTCCTCTCGGGCTGTTCGTTTGATCCGTTGTGCTGTACCCCGTCATGTACGAAGCTACGCTGAAGCTGCACCCAGTGGGGCGTCGGGCATGAGCTTCACATTCGCCTCCCCTAGCCAGGTTGTATCGTATGGAGTTTGGGTTGCCTGTGTTGGAGGTGTGGGTCATTGTAGAGACAAGTGTGGAGCTGGCATTCATCACTCACCATGGACAGTCCGCAGTGTACGCTTCACTTGTGGAAGAAGAGACCATCCTATTCTAGGCTCGTAGTGGGCAGATGGAAGTGTGTTGTGCTTATTACCTAGCCTCTGATGCCCTTCTAATCACTTTAACCCCTTGCCCTCCACAGGATTTACCCCCCCCCCTCCTGACCAGGCCATTTTTTGCAATACGGCGCTGCATTACTTTAACTGACAATTGCATGGTCATGCAACACTGCACCCAAATTAAATTTACAACCTTTTTTCTGCCCACAAATAAAGCTTTCTTTTGGTGGTATTTAATCACCTGTGCGGTTTTATTTTTTGCGCCATGACCAAAAAAGACTGACAATTTTGAAAAAAATTTTTACTTTTTTCTATCAAACATGTCCAGTAAAAAAAAAATTTAAAATTAAATTTTGTCATAAATTTAGACCAAAATGTATTCTGCTACATGTCTTTGCTAAAAAAAAAAAAAAAAACACAAATCTCAATACGTGTAAATTTAATTGGTTTGCGTGAAAGTTATAGCGTTTACAAATGGTGGTATAGATCCTGGGGAATTTTTTTTTTTTTTTTTTTTTTAATACTAGTAATGGCGGCGATCAGCAAATTATAGCAGGACTGCGGTGGTCTTTCTGACACGGGGGGGGGGGGGGGGACTGACTAACTAACTAACTGCCACTGACATCCTCAGTGACACCAATATAGTGATCAGTGCTAATAAAAAGCACTGTCACTGTACTAATGACACTGGGCAGGAAGGGGATAACATCTGGGGCGATCAAAGGGTTAACTGTGTGCTATTTTTACTGTATGTGCTGTGTGTGTTTTACTAGAGACACATGCTACTATACAGCAAGAGAAATATACAGCAGGATGTTACTGCTGGCAGTGCACAGACCTACGTTGTTTACACACAGGTCTGTCCCCTGTCACTGTTTCTCGGCAATCGCCGGGTGCCAGCGGGAAATCTCCGGCTGGGACCTGGCAATCGACATCTGTAGCCACCAATGGCCAGCCACCTACCTGGAAATGCAAAGTCACGTATAAATACATGATTTTGCGCAGCCCTGCCACCCTGTAGCAGTATTTCTGCTATAGGGCAGCAGGGAAATGGTTAAGCTGATAACACGGGTGACCCTTTTTTGCAGCACTGCTACCAGTCACTAATGCTAGCCATTAAGAGCTGGCAGTTTTATCGTTAGAGTTGCTGGTGATTGGCTATAGCAGTGGATTGTGCTTTGCTACAAATCGCTCTTCTTTATGATTTGTAGAGAAGCACAATGATTGCTGCAACATTTCCTAGAAAGGGCAGGTTCACACGACTCGTGGAGAAAAACGTTACATTTTGCTCGGCAGGTAGTGACCGCAGCTTCTGGCAGACGGGGGCTGTGCTTTGCGATTTTACATTACAAGGCACTGTTTCCTGTGTTGTTTTTTTTTGTTTTTCCTCTAAACGTTAATGGAACGTCACAAAGTTACATTCCATTAATTTATATGCACGTCTGCTCAGCTGAGCAACCACACATAAAAACTCAGGGTTACACAGAGACCTAAAATCTGCAGCATTGTTACAGATTTCCGCACCACTCTGCCTTACAGGTGACAGCTGCGGGAAATGTGAACAGGCCACATAGAAAAGGATTCTTTTTTTCTGTGTTCTCTTTGCAGAGAGGTGTTTTTCTTCTGCAGAAAAACGCAGCTCAGCACTAAAGTGTGAACGGGCCCTAAAGGAGATGTAGGGCCAAAGCTCTTTTGACTGTATTTCTTCTGTGGGACACAAGAGTCCGCTTCTTTCTGCACTCCTGTGTCCCATATTCAGCTGAAAGCGGGCTAAAGTCCGATCATTGCTGATGTCAAAGAGCCGGTCCAGGCTCTGGAGAGATCCTGACTTTAAAGTGTTACTAAATTCACAACAGTAAAATCAGTCTGTACTGCAGTAAAGCATGCTTGATAAAATCACTGTGGAACTTAAGGGGTCAATCCTCTGCATAGTGTAAAAAAGGTGTTTAGTCCTGTCTTCTCTGATCCTCCCCTTCTTCCAGGTTCCCCATTTCATTGCCTGATAGAACACAGCCTCAGGGACACTGCACATGCTTAGTTTGGTGTGTACTGCTAGAGTTTTTTCTTTTTCTTGGGAGAGTGCATGTGATCGGCACAGAGCCAATCAGCATTGTCCAGACAAAGGGTCAGGAGTTATGTAATCTCATAGGACAATCGGAGGAGAATGAAAACTCCTCCTACAGGCTTTACCACTGCTCTACTGAACACTGATAGAAGTCACAAGACTGCTCTAACTGCTGAGGAGAAAAGGTGTTTAGCAGTTTATATTTACTAAAAGAATTGCATTTCCATGTTGTTGTACTGTGAGAGACCAGATATAGTGAATGCAGGGTCCTGGATTTAGTAACACTTTAATGTCAGAATCCACCCAGATGCCTGACCGGCAGCTGGTTCCACCTCCCAGCCAAATGAGTAACAAAATGTGGGGTGGGGAGCTAGTATTCATTGCAAGAAAATTGCAAATGTAGAAACATAGAAGAGTGACAGCAGAAAAAAGACCAACCATCAAGTCTGCCCCATTTTTTTAAATTAATACATGTATGTGTTTGTTTTACTTTTTTGTATAGATCTTTGTCCCAGGTGTGTTTGAAACCACTTACTGTTTACTGACTCACTACCTGTGCTGAAAGTCTATTGCAGACATCAACTAGTATTTTGGTAAAATAATAATTTTCTAAGGTTAGTTTTGAACTTTTCTCCTCCTAATTTGAGGTCATGTCCCCATGTTCTTGATCTTGGTTTCAAATGTGTCACCAGCCTAAAGTGGAACTAAACCCTCCTGTTCTTTTCAGCCAAGGAAGCTGCCATCTTGGCCTCTGTTTGATCTGCAACTGCCAGGGTACTGCACATGTGATCAGTTATGACACTAGCCATTGGAGAGTTTGGCTGAAAGCACACGCAAATGTGACAGCATTCCTGACATGCCAGGAATGTAGCTGGTTTTTTAAAAACTGGTAAATTATGGGTTTATTTCTGCTTTAAGCTGGCCATAGATGGATCAAAATTCAGCCAGTTTTCCAGGAACAGGCTGAATTTTAATCCATCTATTGTAGGGATGCACCAAAACGTTTTGGCCGAAAACACCCCTTTTGGCCATTGGCCGCTATGAAAAGAAGCACCGATACAGATGCCGAAAAACCCCGCCCCTCGCTGCTGCCGCTTGGTAGTTCCCAGTCTTACCTGAGAAACCATCGAACGATCCCGGCGCTGGGCATAGAAATTAGTAAAGGAAAGATGGCCTCCACTCATCTCTTTGCCCTTGGAGGACCACAGCGATGTCACTTCCGGTTCCGGACAATTTTTTTTATTTAAAGCACTAGATCAGTGGTGGGCAACCTTTTTTTTTCAACTGAGCCAAATCTCGCCAAAACCACAATTGAAATTTATTTTGCGAGCCACATTTTTAAAACTGAAAATACATCCCCCATATAGTAATTCATCCCCCATATAGTAATTCATCCCCCCATATAGTAATTCATCCCCCCATATAGTAATTCATCCCCCCATATAGTAATTCATCCCCCCCATATAGTAATTCATCCCCCCCATATAGTAATTCATCCCCCCCATATAGTAATTCATCCCCCCCATATAGTAATTCATCCCCCCCATATAGTAATTCATCCCCCCTATAGTAATTCATTCCCCCTATTGTGTCAATTCACTTACCTTTGCTCCGCGCGTTCCTCTCGCCGTGTTCCCGCGCCGTTCCGGTCTTCAGGGCGGACTGTGAGAGGAGAGGAGTTCGTCACGCTGCCCCGCCTACATCCTGACAGCCAATGTTTGCCACGCTCCGCGGGCCGGATTAAAAGGTCCGCCGAGCCGTAGTTTGCCCATTGCTGGGCTAGCTGCAGAGTCCTGACTTTTGGGGCGGCCGCCCGAGAGGAGGGAGGGGAGCGGGCGCCCGGCACACAGAAGAGCCGCATTAAAGTTTGTAAAGAGCCGCATGTGGCTTGCGAGCCACGGCTTGCCGACCACTGCACTAGATCAATGCTTTTTTTTGATCTAATGCTTTACATTGCGGAGGAGAGATGTGGAGTCTTATTGAGTGCCCCCGTCCTCGCACATAGTGGTGAACGCATTTGTAGGGCATGCCCACATATGTAAATGGTGTTCAAACCACACGTGAGGTATCGCCACGAATGTCAGATAAGAGCAATGATTCTCGCACTAGACCTCCTCTGTAACTTTACACTACCAGCCTGTAGAAATTTTTAAAGCATCACCCATGGAGATTTTTAAGTACAGCAGTTTCATGCCATTCCACGAGTGTGCGCAATTGTAAAGTGTTACATGTTGGGTATCTATTTATTCGCCGTAACATCATCTTTCATGTTTTACATAAAAATTTATTTTTGTTTTTTTTTAATCAAAGGGTATTTTTTTTCCAAAAAATATATATTCATTTTGAAAAACTGCTGATTTCGGTTTTCGGCCAAGTGCATTTTGATTTTTCGGTTTCGGCTCCAGAATTTTCATTTCGGTGCACCACTAGTGCCGTTCCCGTTCAAGAGGAATAAAGTATAAAGCCTAACCACTTATTGCCTTAATGCATTCTTTGCAATAAGGTAAAAAATGTTAAGACATCAGTATCCTCGACACCCCCCCCCCTTACTTATTTGAACACGCATTCAATCCACCGCTGTACATGTCTGCTAATCTTCTCTCCCCCCACTTCCAGTCCTCACTGGCTTTGCTGGGGCACTGGGAGCCATTGCCTCCCGCTGCTATCAATGGAAGCCAGGAAAAAGGGGGTGGGTCTGAGTCCCGCTGTCTGTCAATGGACACTGCAGTGGAGCTTGGAAGCAAACAGGTGCCCCCATGGCAATCTGCTTCCTATGGGTGCACAGAGAAAAAGAAGCCAGAAGCGGCGGCAGGGGACCTGAAAAGAGGAGGTTTGAGGCCACTCTTTGCAATTCCATTGCACAGAGCAGGTAAGTATAGACATCTGTTATTGTTATTATTAATAATAATTTATTTATTTTTTTATTTTGCTTTACAACCACTTAAACCTATTGATTAACTTCTTTTGAACAAGACTGTTGGAAAATTTGTGTTTGAGCACATGCAGCCACTCAGTGATCAATGTATGAGAAATCCCACTGTGAATACAGTAGAGCAGCAGGGAGACCACAAATGTGTGGCTGGGGGAATCCATTACCTCATCATCTCTGGCCAGCATTAGGCTGATGACACATGGGTTATTCAATTATTCTACTGCTAGTGACAAATCGCCAAAGGCAGGATGGCTAAGAAGGCTGCCTCTGTGTCCCTGTGGAATAGCTCTCTCTGTAATCATTAGCAGCAAGATGTTGCTCTGTCGCTGACCCAAAAGCTGCTGAATCTCGATCAGTAGGAACGGGAGTGTTTACTGTGTCAACTACACAGTGAGCAACCAATCCTGCTGCTGGGGATTTTAACAAATTGTCAGTGGTAACATCGCTGGCAGCAAGGGTGCCTATATGTCATCTGCTTTACCTGTATCATAGAAGATCATTATGGTTTTCTTGGGGACATATCGCTGCAGGAAAATAACCTGTGTCATCAGCCTAAGGCTGAGCTTTCCATTGACTTCAAAGGTCAAAATGGTGTTAGGTTAGGGAATGTTATTGATGTGACCCCTAGAACTTATCCATTTTTCACACTGTTTTCAGAGTTTCTTGATCATTCGTTATCTCATCGAAAAATACAGAATCAGGGATTGCTGTTTAAAAGGTCAACTTGCTGCAGATTTGCCTTTCTTTACTGGGTTCAGAAATATAAAAATGTATGTGCCCTTTATAGGTGGTGGTTTGATTTTACTTTAAATAGTTTACAATAGCATGTCAATGTCCGAAAAAGTGTGGAGATATATGCCACAATTACAACAGCCTTAAAGGAGCTCTGTCATGAGAGAAACATGGAGGCTGCCATTGCTGACCTCTTTGTGCCATACTTTGCATCACTCTGCTGGAGAATACATACTGATTAGGACTTCTCTGATCTAATTAGATCCTGTATTGATATTGTTTTGTCCTGTCTGTCCCTATCAGCTACTTCTCTCCCTATACAAGTACAGAAGTACCTTGAAGCATGTCAAATGCTGATTTAATCACATCTACAATGAATTTTGTGATCCCACAGGTATCTCAACCTGATGTCATTGCACTTACCCATCCAAGCTCTTGAACACAGTGACCTGTTCTACTTGTTCTGGGTCAGTTTTTAGCTCCACGTAGCAGTCAGTCAACTATCATTTTAAAGAGTTTAGTAATGGCAGGTCCTGTATTTCTCTTATGACAGTTTTTTTTTTTTTTTTTTAAGCCACTTGAATACTATCCGGTATACACCCCATATCTTATCAGGCCATTTTTGAGTTTTTAAGGTTTTAGTGCTTTGAGAGTTTGACAATTATTGTCATGCAACACTGTACCCCTGTACCCAAATAAATTTTATACAAGTACTATAATTGCTGTCTTCCACGCATGGCTTCTGATATTCCGCACCGCCATCTTGCATTTAGAGCCGACTGTAATTTCCTGATTACTCACAGCCTGGCCCCTACTGCGCATGCGCAAGATCACTGGCTGCAGGGAAACTGGTCCTGTAGTCTCCTGGGAAGGGTGTCCCAAGGAATGAGGAAGTGGAAGTGAGTACTACCAAAAAAGGTACTCGCTCCACTTAAAACATGGTTCTTAAGGAGAGTGCTGGCTTCACGAGGGAGATCAGTGAACAGATGAATCTTCATCATGATGGTCCCGGGCACCCAGGAGGGCCAGGTAAGCCCAGGTCACATGGTGAGGGGTGGTTCAGGCAAGGGTGGCAACACCTTCTTTTAAAATCTCTTAAAAGCTGACAGCTAGTAGTAAAAATGTGAACAAACTCTGTGGCAGCTTCCAGTATTTATATACACTGGTGCTGCCATCCCCTGTAAGAGTTGGGGTGGCAGTGAAAAGGTTAAATGCTTCAACAAAGTTGCTGTTACAGGAACTGATAGGTGACTGCAAAACAATTAGGTCATCTTGGGTCACCATGGCCGGAACCAAAATCCCCAGGGTTGGCTTATTTTAGATACTAGGGGGAGTGGTGGTGTTCACTCTGTCATGCAACAGTGCTTGGACCTAGTAATTGGCTGCTAGACATGTGCACTGTCACATGGGAGGAGGTCACATGTTCTTCTGGAGAAAGCACCAACATTTGTCATTTGGTGGCATGTTGAATTCAGAGTGTCCATAAGGGTAATCTGTCCTTGGTGCAGGTTAGCTCCCTCCCTGTGGCTGCAGCTGTTGCACAGACATCGCAGTGGCTGAAGAGTTTGTATATGGGTGGATGAACCCTAACAAGGATTCAGAGACACTGTTTACCCATCAAGTCTGCTTTCTTTGTGATTGACAGCAGGCAGTGGGAGGTTCCATAGCAAATAGAGAGCCTGTTATTAGCTATAAAATCAACCCACTGTCTGCTGTCATCAACAAGGAAAGAGCTGCCATGATGTGTAACTAGTCTCTCAGGCTCCACTCACTGTCAGCCTCACTGGTTGCTAGTGGCTTGTCAGCTCTGATGGCATCCTTGACCACCAGTGAATGGTGGTGAGGGGGTACCAGGAGTAAACACAATGTACAGAGACCAGCACTCAGCAAGAAAAAAAAAACAGTGGCTGCAGCTGCTGATCGATGAAACATTTTCCAATTGTCCTATCAACAGGCGTCAATCAAGTGATCGGCTTCTGTCACGTAGGGATAGCCACACACTTGGTCCCTGCTGAACCATCAGGATTTTGATCGGTGGATGGCCAGATTTAGTTTGGTAGTCCAGGTATGCAGTTTGCTTTGTTTCTGCTATCCAGCCCAGACCTAAATACCAAGATATCAGTTTAGTTTGTGTAGCTTTTTTTACCTAAATCTTGCTCTTCTGTTTACCGAGAACTACAGAGTTTTCATGCTTTTTTTTTTGTGATAGCTTAGGGCAGCCAATTCACTTGAATGGGCTGCCCTGTGCACGGCTAACATGCCAAAGTAGTTCCTGCACCTTTTTTGGCACTGAGCCTCTCATATTTTGGTACTGTTTTTGCAAATTTTTCACGCGATATGACAACTCACGACTGGTAGCCATGCTTAGTGTGTCATTAAGGAATAATGGCACTGCAAGCAGGATGTGTGTTTTCAGGAAGTTAGGTCCTAAATGCGGAGCTAAAGTTCATAATACTTAGTCATTCTGAAGGCTTATTTTTTTGTTTTAATAACAAACATGTCTATACTTACCTGCTGTGTGTAGTAGTTTTGCACAGAGCAGCCCAGATCCTCCTCTTCTCGGGTCCCCCGCCAGCACTCCTGGCCCCTCCCTTCTGTCGGATGCCCCCACAGAAAGCAGCTTGCTATGGGGGCACCCACTGCTCTCTGTCCATTCACACACAGAGCCGCAGGTCGACCCTGCCCCCTCTCTCTTCTCATTTGCTCACTGGCTGTGACTGAGAGCAGTGGGAGCCATTGGCTCCTGCTTCTTTCTCAGCCAATGAGAAGAGGGAGTCCAGGGATAGCAGTGACTCCAGTGCACATCACTGGATCGAGAGGGGGATTCAGGATAGCAGAGACTCCAGTGCACATCACTGGATCGAGAGGGTAAGTATTAGGGGGTAGGCTGGGGAGGGGGGATGCTGCACAGAGGTTTTTTATCTTCATGTATAGAATGCATGAAGGTAAAAAACCTTGAGCCTTTAGCGCCACTTTAAATCTGCTCCAGTGGTCTGATGCATCTTCTTTTTACCACTTCTTGGGACAGGGTCTTCGACTGTCTTGAATGATTGGCATGAGATGGCAAAATCCCCACTATTTTATTGTACTGAAGACTGAGAGCACACAGAAGTTTATTTTATTGCAGAAGAGACATAGGGGGTCAGTTCACTAAAGGTTACCGCATGCGATAACACTATCACGTGACTCATTTGGATAAATTATCAAATGCGGTAACAAAATGTTCAATTCACAAATAAATAATGCTTCTGCTGTATTTAACGCAAAATTAAAAATGTGTCACTAAATGCCACAAAAAATCATGAGGTAAGCTGTTAAGTCCAGTTCACAAACACGACATAAAGTACAAAAGAAACTATATTTATCACCAGGGTTTTGCTGGCGGTATCGCATGTGGTATTTTTTTAAAAAAACAGTGTGGGTCCCTCCCAGATCCATACCAGACCCATAATCCCTTAGGATTGTGAGGGGACCCTCATGCCATTTTAAAAAAAATTATTTTGGTGTGGGGTTCCCCCAAAATCCATTCCAGACCCACAGGGCCTGGTACGGATGGGAGGGGGAGCCGCACACTGTTTTTTTTTCATCATTTGTAATTGCTTGCATGGTTTGTTTTCAGTCAGCTGATAACGTTTGAGTTCTCTGTTGTTAAGGCCACCACGGCTGGCTTCCTTCACAACTAACTGCAGTGTGATAAATTACCGCATGAAAATATGCGGTAATTACCACAATACAGATATTTTACCGCAGGAGTTATTTACCGCAAAATTCTTAGTGAATTGCACATTTGCAAAAAATTACCATATGCATTATTTTACCAAATTTTTTTCAGTTATTTAACTCTTAGTGAATTGACCCCTATGGGTTATGGTGACCCAGTGAAGTGACTGGCCTCAAATAATAAAGAGATTAAACAAATCCTCCTACATAAATTGTACCTGTCTTTCTGCAGTCTTCTCTTCTCTAGTGCTGGATTTATAAAGCTTGTCTGAGCGTTCAGAAGAAAGGGGTGCAGGGAGCTGAAATTGCACTGTGGGGAAAAAATGATAAAAATTTCCTATTGTTGCAGTGTTGCATGACCGCGCAATTGTCATTCAAAGTGTGAGAGCGCTGAAAGCTGAAAATGTACCTGGGCACGACGGGGGTAAAAGTGCCCAGTAGGCACATGGTAATTCATATCATGAATTTAAATGAATATGAATTAAAAAAAATACAATCCAGTAACATAACCTAACTTTTATTGAAAGTAATATACAAAAAAAATTGGACAAAAAAATGAAGTATATTTAAAATGAAAAAAGCTCTTTTGGCTGTACTTCTGTGGATTATAGGAGTGCAGTTCGTTCTGCACTCCTGTGACTCGTTTTCAGCTGACAGCGGACTAAAGTCGGCTGGTCCAGGCTGGGGAAAGAGCCCAACTTTAAAGTTAGGATCCACCCCAGAGTCTGGAGCGGCGCCTGGGCCAGCCACTCCCTCCCCCTCCACAGTCCAGCACTTCGGTGAGCTCTGGGGGGACAGAGCAGACAGACTGACAATCCCGCTCTCTGCTCAGAGCGGAGAGAACTCAGTGGTCATGTGCTTGCTGAATTCTCACCTTTAGAGCCGGCGGGGGACAGATGCAGTATGGGACAGGTGTTGCATCCACCTAGGTAAGTATAATTGGGGGGGGGGGGGGTAAGTTCTACTTCTCTTTTAAATAGAGGCATTTTTGCACTCAAGTCAGTGGGATGAAATTTTGCTTTGATGTCAATTATCATTATCGGCACTTTTTTTTTTTTTTTTTTTTTTCCTTTCAGCAGAACACCTATAACTTTATTTTTGGCCAATAATTTTTGGTGGCCCATATATTGGTGCATCATTAGTCTGAGGTTTACAACCATTTTAAGCATTTTGGTTTCTTTGTTGCTCTTGGAGAGTTCTTCTCTTGTCTGGGTAAACATTGTCAGCAGCACAGAAAATTGTGAATCTCTCTAATTGAATCTGGCATAACCGTAAAAGCTTGACAGGCTCTAACCCTTCTATTTTCTAGCCAAGAAAGGTTTTGGCAGGGTATACACTTGAAGCAATGCACTTTATTTAAACTGGACCTTTTAGTCATTTCACAAGTTTGCAAGTTTATGTTCTTAGTGTCACAATGTATAGCAACAAGATGATTAAAAAAAAAACAATTGAAAGAACATCCTTGAGCTCCAGCTGAGTGAATTGTTCTGGATTAAATTGATATTAGTTGGCAGCAGGCAGGAAGCATTTTCTCTCCTCCAATGATCAGACTGCAGCAACAACTTTGTAGCAAGTCACAAGTTGAGAGGCAGCACAACAGGGCAGCCAAGAAACTACACTAGCACCAGGATGTATGTGACCATCATTTTTGGTATCTCAGTCCAAGAAATAGATGCTGGCACCTGGTTAATGCCCTAACAAAGATAGCTCCATCCTAGAGAACAAAGCAGATAAAGGCATTGTCGGAGGAAGTATAGTCATCTTTGTGAGAGGTAAAATATAACCTGGAAGTGTTACACCCACACATTGGTTAGGGTGCACTAAACACAAAAATATATATCTGTTGCTAGGTCCCGTTCATGAGGAAAATATGACTTTCTTGTTACCCCTGAAAGGTCATACTACATTGTTTTGTATTTTTGATACACTGAATACATCCATAGCAAATATGCCATACATATCAGTAAATTGACCTTGTTAGCCCCCAATGGTAATCCATCTGTGAAGTGGGTGGGTGATTGGTGTTTTTCAGATCAGCTATGGCCATTTTGCTTGGTCTGTGTGCTGCTCGGTTTTAGATAGACATAGCCATTCTCTAATTTTAATCAATTTCTTGGAGAGTTTGTAAAAAGTACAAGTTAACTTTTTTTTCTGTAATGCATGAAAGTAAATAAAACACTTTGCTAAAACTAGTCTCTCCTGGCATAGATCTTTTACAGTAACGCTAACGTGAAACAAGTGGATGTTCCTACAACTACGGGAATGTTTGGTATCCTAGCAAGTCATGTCCCAACATTGCAAGTTCTCAGACCTGGACTTGTCACAGTGTTTGATGAGAATGGATCTGCAACCAAGTACTTCGGTGAGTGTCTCTGAGATACAAAGCACTACTTAATGAAGTATGTAGTAACCCTTGGTTCACATATATGCAGCTGTGCAGGCCACATTTTGCACGTGCACGAGAGCCCATTCATTTGAATGGACTCCCGTGACACGCAGAGAAGAAGTCCCTTGACTTCTGATGAAAACGCAGCCCGCAGGGGAACCACAGTTCCCAGTACGGTTGCATTTTCCAGTGCGGGAGGCATGCCATTAGAACTAATGGCATCCACCCGGGGGTCCGCATTCCTCTGTGCGGGTGGTGCGACTGCACGGATCCGCAGCCACACCACCCGCACATATGTGAACCTAGCCTTAAAGTAGAACTAATTCCTGTCCTTTTAAAGCTGAGGAAGCTGCCTCTGTTTGATCTGCGGTTGCCATGGTTCTGCACATGTGATCAGTTATGATACCAAGCATTTGATGGCTTGACAGTTCATTTAAGAGCACAAGAAACTGATCATTAGAATTCACGGCCTACTTTGAAGTTTACTGTTTTAGGAAACGGTTAAATCAAACCGCTTGGTTCTGCTTTTACAACTTTCCCACTGCCCTATAGTAGAAGTACTGCTACAGGGTGGCAAGGCTGCACAAAATCACGTATATATATTTGTGATTTGCAGTCTCGGGTAGGGGGCGCGCGTGCCTCCCTATCCGCACTACTATTGTAAGCTAGGGATGTCAACCACCGGGTCCCAGCTGACACTTGGTAATCGTAAAGCTAACGGGAGAGATCTGTGTGTAAACAACACAGGTCTCTCTCCTGTCAGCAAGGACATGCTGCTTTGTATTTCCCTGCACAGCAGAGATTTACAAAGCAGCATGTCTCAGTAGTAAAGCACACAGTACATTATGTAAAACACATACAGCACACAGTTAACCCTTTGATCACCCCATATATTAACCCCTTCCTGCCCAGTGTCATTAATACAGTCAGTGCTTTTTATTAGCACTGATCATTGTATTAGTGTCACTGGGGATGTCAGTGGCAGTTAGTCAGTTCCCACTCAGTGTCAGAATACCCACCACAGGTCTACTATAAGTTGCTAATTGCCACCATTACTAGTATTCAAACAATAGATAAAAATTCCAGTATACATGCCGCCATTTGTAATCACTATTACTTTCATGTAAACCAAGTAATTTACACGTATTGGGATTTTTTTTTTTTTTTTTAGCAAAGACGTAGCAGAATACATTTTGGCCTAAATTTATGAAGAAATTTAGATTTTTTTTTTATTGGATATGTTTTATAGCAAAAAAGTGTGTATATATTTTTTCTTTTCAAAATTGTCGGTCTTTTTTTGATTATAGAGCAAAAAATTAAGTGCAGAGGTGATCATATACCACTAAAAAAAGATTTGTTTGTGGGTAAAAAAGGACATTTATGCACAGCGTTCATGACCACGCAATTGTCAGTTAAAGTAACGCAGCGCCGTATCACAAAAAATGGCCTGACCAGGAAGGAGGGTGAATAGATAAATGCTCATGTTATGTACCAGAGTTTGGAACCTGTTGTGTCAAATAATCTTTATATTTCGGTAGCAAGATTTGCACAGGCCATTAAGAAGGTGTCACTCGCTTTACAGTTCAGTCTCCCACTTGTTCTTTGTTAAAATCTATTGAAGTATGTGGCGCCATCATTTACTGTTGTAATAGATACAGTGGAACTGTAACAATGGTAATGTCTTACCCCTGCAGTTTCTGAGTAGTCTGCTGTTTTTAGTAGTTGTGGATTCAGCGTAAAAAAAAACAAAAAAAACCTTCTCGCCGTGTTTTTTCAGCAACACTTTTTATGGGATTTATATGGGATGAATATTAAAGTGTTACTAAACCCAGGACCCTGCATTCACTATATCCGCTGTCCCACAGTACACAGAACATTGAAGTGCAATTATTTTAGTAAATAGAAACTGCTAAATACCTTTTCTCATCAGCAGTTAGAGCAGTCTCGTGACTTCAGCAGAGCACTGGTTAAAGCTTGTAGGCGTTTTCTCTAGGAGGATGGAAATCCCCTGACCTCTGTCTGGACAGTGCTGAATGGCTCTGTGCTGATCACATGCACTCTCCCAAGAAAAAAAAAACAAACTCTAGCAATACACACTAAGCTGAGCATGTGCAGAAGGGCAAGGGTTCATCAGCGTGGGCATTTGAACAAGAGGAGGTGCAGAGGAGAACAGATCAAACAGCCTTTTTACACAGTGCAGAGGATTAACCCCTTAGGTTCCACAGTGAGTATAACAAGCATGCTTTACTGCATATACAGACTGATTTTACTGTTGTGGGTTTAGTAACACTTTAAGGCATGTAAAGTGTGTCTAAAAGGAACAACACTCAAATTTCAACCCATGAAATACACAAGTATAGTCTGGGCTTTTTTTCTCAGAGAATAGGTGCAGGAACTCTCCCTTTCCAAATCACCCTGTCTCCGTCCCTGCTTTCCACCCCTTATCTACCTCCCAGTACCACCCTTTTAGAGAATACAAAACTAGGAATCCATTTGTATGGAATAATAACAATAAAAGTAGTAAAACGATCCCTTGTAGCCAGGACCACCTGCAACAAAATACCCTCCACCAGCAGCAATAATCCTCTGGCAGCATCAGTAGATCTCTCCACAGCCAGCATCAATAAACCCTCCAGCAGCTAGCAACGATAGACCCCTCCCTTAACAGTAGATCCCTCCCAGCAACAATTGACCACAGCAACATAAGACCCCCAGCAACAATAGATCTGCAACTATCAACAGCATACCTTCCCAGCATCAATAGACACCCTCCTCTCAAAAATAGATCCCCTCCAGCGACGATAAATCGCCCAGCAGCCTGCATCAGTGGGCCCTGCATTACACCCCACCACCCTTGCCGTTACATACATTCAGTGCTGGAAGTGCCGAAACTGCACCGCTGAAAAAAAAAAAAACAAAAAGCCTTGAGTATAGTATTCAACATGTCATGCAGCTTATCTGTCGTGATACAAAACTGAAATATCACTTTTAAAAAGACTAGGCCTCCTAGTGAGTTCTTCTTCCCTCCTTCTTTTTACTTTAAAGATACTTGATCAGGGAGACAAAAATGAAACCCTGCTACAGGATTTGGGTGCCTGCACATCACCTGTAGCAGCCTTTCAAACCTTCTTGTCATGGTGAAATCTAAGACTGTTCTGACAAGCAAGGCTTGGCACTTTCTAAATGGTGCCAAAGCATGGCCGCCCTGTCCTACAGTCCAGCACATTCTGTTGGCTGTTTAGGCATTCGGAATTTATGCCAATTACTGACACTACCTAAAAGTGTCACATCTGTGCTTGTTGGAAAGGTCCAAAATTCATCCATGGCAGGGCAGTTTGGCAAGGGCATCTGACTGCTAGGGTGCAGGGAAATAGAGGCTGTCAGAACTTATCTGACAGCCTCTATTTCCGTGGGAAGAACCCACGGTTGTAGATGATCAGGTGGGCAAAACTGCTTTTCCCTTGTCCCCCTAGATTTAAATGAGCATTTATCCCTTGAAGTGCAGGGGACTTTCTTGCAGCTTTATTGACGTTTCAGATATATTAACCACTTGTCCTCCAGATGATTTATCCCCACCCACTGCCCTTCCTGACCAGGCCATTTTTTTTTTCATTACGGCGCTGCATTGCTTTAACTGACAATTGCACGGTCATGCAAAGCTGTTCCCAAATAAAATGTATGTCCTTTTTTTTTTTTTTCCACTAATAGAGCTTTCTTTCGGTGGTATTTGATCGCCTGTGTGTTTTTTTTTGTTTTTTTTTTTTTTTTTTTTTTTTTGTTTTTGAGCTGTACAAAAAAAAAACTTGACAATTTGAGAAAAAAAAACTCTTTTTGACTTTTTGTTATTGAACATGCCCAGTAAAAAATTTCAAAAAGCAAATTTCATCATAAGTTTATGCCAAAATGTATTCTGCTACATGTCTTTGCTAAAAAAAAAAAACAGAAAAAACCCCAATACGTGTAAATTAATTGGTTTGAGTGAAAGTTATAGCGTTTACAAATGATGGTATATATACTGGGATTTTTTTTTTTTTTTTGCTTATTTTTACTAGTAATGGCGGTGATAAGTGACTTATAGTGGGACTGTGGCGGACATTCTGACACTGGCGGGAACTGACTTGGTGTCACTGACATCCCCAGTGACACCAATACAGTGATCAGTGCTAAAAAAAAAAAAGAGCACTGACACTGTACTAATGGAACTGGGCAGGAAGGGGTTAACATGAGGGGCGATCAAAGGGTTAACTGTGTGCTGGGAGTGTTTTACGTGTGTGCGCGCGCGTGTGTCACTGTAATCACACTGCTGTGTGTGACATGTCTCAGAAGGGGGCAGGGTAGGGTGGGGGAGTACTTCCATTCCGACTAATGGATGTGGGTACCTTCCAAAACTAGGGGTGCACTGATACAGATATCGGTGCCAATATTGAGTATTTTCACAAGTACGAGTACTCATGAAAATGCTTCCGATACCTGAAAACGATACTTTGCTTTGTGATTTGCATCAATAAAAAATGTATGGATGCAAATTGCACTGAAAGGAATAGCATGCAATTTGAATAGGAATGTGATTTTTAAAATCCCCAGACTTGTGAAGCGGAAATCTCTCCTCTGCTTGCAGGGATGACAGCACAGGCTAGACTGCTTCTGATTGGTGCAGTGCTGACCATTCCAAAGCAGTCTAGCCCATACTGTCATCCCTGCACTGAGAGGACAGAAAGCTACAGGGATTTCAAATCCCCAGCTTTTTCTTCTGTGACAGCATGGGATCAGTGCAGGGAGGTTTCCCGCACCACTCCTGTGTAAACTCAGGCTATGACAAGCCTGGGTTCACACAGGAGCAGTGGGGAAATGGCATGCCATTTTTGGCAGGAATTGCATTGCTGTTCAAATCACATACTATTCTTTGTGGTGCAATTTGCGTCCATACTTTGTATCAATTGCAAATTGTACGCATTGGTACTCGGTGTTGGCGAGTACTGCACCGAAAGTATTGGTACTAGTCGCCAATCAAAAAAGGGTATCTGTGCATCCCTAATGTAAACCCAACATTTCACATTCTTGATATGCGCCTGCTGTACCATGTACTTGTATAAAAAAGTATTCTGTTCTCTTTGTATTGCTTCCTTTGTGTGAATACCTGGTGTTCTTTCAAGTCCCTCTGTCTTCCTATTAAAAACTGACCACAATATGCATGAGAGCACAGCGTGGTCAGTTCTCTAGCTATGCTGAAATTCCACCTGCTTTCCTCCCAATGATCAGGCTTGTGCTGACATGCCTTAGTATATGGGATGCTCACTGCTCTTTTGCTCAGTGAAGACCAAGAATTGAGCGATCAGAGGCCATGTGATTGCTTAGTTCTCAGTCTTAAGATGGCAAGGGGCAGCTGCAGTACTGGACCGATGCTACAGCCATATAGGTGACTATGTATTTGTTTTTTTGACATCCCGGCCCTTCTACAGTGAAAACACTAACATTCTCTTTTATCCACCTTGTTTGTGTGGATGATGGAATCTGTTAGTGTGGTTTTTTTGTTTTGTTTTTTTTCCTTTTTGTTTAGCCTACACCTGCAGGATGAAAATCAAAACTAACCATGTAAGGCCAGCTTTAGCTCCTAGAAGAACGAACTTGCCTTATGTAGGTCCTAAAGTATCAGTACTGATCATGCCTTTCATCCTATCCAAAAGGCTTTAAAGCATTACAATTTCTGATTTAAGACAGAGAATCTATTCAAAACTTTGCCCATGGGTGTTATGGAACTATCCAAATATTTAACCAGATTTCTCCTTACATTAAAAGCACCCAGGGTGCGAGGGATATTTTTATTTTTTTAAGTGACCCTAAAATTATTTTCCCTATACGATTACATATAATATATGCTCCTGTTTGTGTTACATTAGTATCAACTGTACCATAAAAGCAAAATTAACCAAGTGCATCAATTAGATTGCTATAATCAGTCAAGTTGGGGTCTGTATACAGCTAATACAAGTAGAGAGGAAAACCGGCTTTGTAATGTAAGTTAAAGATACCATAATTCAAGTCTGGAAGGTTCTCGATCAAACTTTTGTCCATGAACGTGGTATCTAAAATACCCAAGACTACACCTATATAGACAGATTTAAAAAAGCACTGATCACTGAAAGTACCATAATGACAGTGAAATGAAAGATGAGTTGAAGCATAAGACATATAGGAGTGTAATAACTGCATCATTCTGTTCTTTTGTCTTTTAGTGAGCAGCGGGTCTGTGACAGTGAATGTAGATTCCTCTGTACAGTTGCTGGCTGAGGAAGCAGTAAAGCTGGACATGTTGGATCCAAGTGTAAGTACAAAGCTGTGCTATTACATGGATAAATGATCAAACACTTTTCTGGCAGACAGGGAGACAGGTTATGCAGCCTTAACCACTAGCCTACAGGGCACTTATACCCCCTTCCTGCCCAGGCCAATTTCAAGCTTTCAGCGCTGTCACACTTTGAATGACAATTGCGTGGTCATGTAACACTGTACCCATATGACATTTTTATCATTTTTATCATTTTTTTGTGACAGAGCTTTATTTTGGGGGTATTTAATCACCTCTGGGTTTTTGTTTTTTTTTTTCTTAAACCAAAAACCACTGAAAATTTTGAAAAAAAAAAAAAAAAGCTTTTCCTTAGTTTTTGTTATAAAATTTTGTACACAAGGGATTTTTCTCCTTCACTGATGTGCACTAATGAGGCTGCACGGATGGACACTGATGGGTGGCACGGATGGACACTGATGGGTGGCACGGATGGACACTGATGGGGTGGCACGGATGGACACTGATGGGGTGGCACGGATGGACACTGATGGGGTGGCACGGATGGACACTGATGGGGTGGCACGGATGGACACTGATGGGGTGGCACGGATGGACACTGATGGGGTGGCACGGATGGACACTGATGGGGTGGCACGGATGGACACTGATGGGGTGGCACGGATGGACACTGATGGGGTGGCACTGATGGGGTGGCACTGGTAGGTGGCACTGATGGGCATTGAAAGGCAGCACTCATATGGCACTGTTGGGCGGCACTGACTGGCACTGTTGGGCGGCACTGACTGGCACTGTTGGGCGGCACTGACTGGCACTGTTGGGCGGCACTGACTGGCACTGTTGGGCGGCACTGACTGGCACTGTTGGGCGGCACTGACTGGCACTGTTGGGCGACACTAAAAGGCAGCTGAGATGGGCACTGATATGTGGCATTGATGTGCACTGGTAGGCACTGAAATGTGGCATTGATGGGCACTGGCAGGTGGCATGGATGAGCACTGACAGCTGGCACTGATGGGCACTGGCAGGTGGCACTGCTGGGGCTACACAGATCATCAGGGCACGCTGATCATCAGTGCCCTGATGATCAGTGTAGATGTCCCCTTTGAGGGATGCTGATTACCAGCTCTCCTCTCCTCTTGAGCTGTCAGCATGACAGCTCGTGAGGAGGGAAATGGCGATAACCGGCATTTCCTTATTTACATGTGATCAGCTGTGATTGGACACAGCTGATCACATGACCAAGCCGACATCTTCGGCTCTTTCCGTTGACCGGTGAAACACTGTGTCCGAGAGACACAGAGCACCGGCAATCGCCGCGCTCCGGGAGCCACACAGCGCGTTTAGAATGGGAGGACATCATATGACGTTCTCCCAGAACGAGAGAACCACCTTGCGTCCGTCATTTTACTATATGGCGGGCGGGAGGCGGTTAATAAGATTTAGAGGAGAAGAACCAAACTGTATAATTTTAAAGGAGTTCTATGGTCACCACAAAAACTTTCATTTTGCAAAATCAGCATGACAACAGTACAAATAGTAGTTATATTTGACAATCAAATATATTCTTACTTGAAAAATCTTCATTAATGCGCATTCTGCCTGTCTGCTGGCCATTTTTCTACAACTTCCTAGATTCTTTGCAGCTTCTCCTCTGCTTTTTGCTTTTGTTTAAGGACTACATATCCCATGGTACCTTTCTGCCTTTAAGAAAGGGTTCCTGTAAGGACTGTACCTCCTGAAACTCCTTCTGTTATGTCCTCTGTAGTTCAGAAGACACAGCAGCATCTACTCACAGGACATAGTGAATATGTGTCATTTTCACATGGATTAAGAAAAAATTATGAATGCTGATTCAGGTTACACCAGTTTTCAGTTCAGTTTAGGGACCCATTCATACTGACACCAGATGAATGCCAGTCACTGCTAGGACACATAGAAAACAAAAGCCTGTAAGCTATCAAGTGATTTAGAGAGCTTTTGAGTTGGTGCATGATTTTGTTTCCATTTGAATGGCAATAGGTTATTCACATAGACCAATCAAGCATGATAAGTTAAATGATTGGCTGTCTTTAAGCCTTCTAGCTTCTTGCTGAGGTAGCCATACTAATATTAAAACACACATGGAATAGACCAGAGGACGAGGAAAATCATAAAGCATACCAAGGACAAGAATGCTGCATTACAGCTCTGGACACTTGCTGGGTCTGTACAACTCAGATTGCATACCTTGTTCTGGCTAAGTAGAGCTGGGAATATTAAAGTGTTACTAAACCCAGGACCCTGCATTCACTATACGCTCTCCCACAGTACACAGAACATGGGAGTTCAATTATTTTAGCAAATATAAACTGATAAATACCTTTTCTCATCAGCAGTTAGAGCAGTCTTGTGACTTCAGCTGAGCTCTGGACAGTGCTGATTTGCCCTCTGAGCTCTTGATCAGTGCTGATCACAGGCACTATTCCAATAAAAAAAAAACCTCTCTAGCAATACACACTAAACGGAGCATGTGCAGAAGGGCTACAGGTTCAGTCTGTCTTATCAGTGTGGACATTTGAAGAAGAGGAGGGAGGCAGAGAAGTCAGGATCAAACAGCCTGTTTACTGTTGTGGGTTTAGTAACACTTTAATTAAGCTTTGAGTACCCCAGGACAAGAACAAGTGGTCCACAGTGGAGGCAGCTTCTTATGAAACAGGACTTTGGAAAAATGTAATTGTTATATCTGCCAGCCACTCTTTTCCCTATGTTAGCAAGTTTGACACACAGTCAAAAGCAGTTATGGCTGCCTTAGTAAATGAGAATGGGATAGCGCCAGGGTTCACCACAGTTGTTTTAAAATATATCACTTATTATTTTACTCGTCACCAAAGATGTTCCCAAAAACTTGAACAGCCCTTTCATAGATTACAAATTGATATATCCAGATGCCCAAGTCAGGATCTTACGAGTATGCACTTGTCCGTAGAGAAATGTGTTCTGAAGGGCAGAGGTTTGGTTGGTGGCAAATGCAACAGCATGCATATCTTAAGAAGATTGTGCAATCAGATTTTAGTGTTTCCTGCTCATTTTATATACAGCTGCATACCTGAGTCTTGTTTAAAATACCTTTTTATGGGATAAGTCTGTTTCATAAAGCAGAATTTAACCCCAAACTTTTTTTTTTAAAGCAGAACTAAAGTTTGATATCATACACTGTAAGCAGGCAGGCACTTTATTGCATAAGAAACATTGCATAAATCACACCTACCTGTCTGCTCACAGTGATTCCCAGACTGTAAACTGAGCTGCACATGCAGCTTAGTTTACAGTGGCCAGGCCAATCTTGCTTGCTAGATGACGAGCTCCTGTGCAGGAGTGACCTCATCCCATGCTGGCCAATAAAGATGCTTGCACTGGCGAGCGAGTGTTGGGAAAGCAAGTATTTCTCCCCTTTAGTTCTGCTTTAAGGATTTTTTTCCCTTAATTTTTCACCTGGTGATCCCACCAGTAAGTCAGTTATTGTTCAGCATCCCTTAACCCTCCTAGCGGTAATCCCGAGTGTGATTTGGGGTTAATTTACAGTACCATAAGTGGTAACCCCGAGCCACACTCGGGATTACACTGCAGTCCTTACACTGCGATCCCCCGATCCTTACCTTCTCCTGCGATCCTCCGATGTCCTCCTGCTGTGTCCTCCGGCCCATGCCAGCATCCGTTTTCTGGGTTCCCTTCCCTGCGAGTGTTGCGAATCTCCCGGAACCGGTGGGAGATTAAAAAAAGTAAGAACATGACATACACACAATACATTGTAATCTGTTAGTATTACATTACTGTATCAAACCATTTCCCCTAAATTTTGTCCCTAGTGCTTTGTCCTGTGCCCTGTCTGCACTTTTACTGTTCTTTTTGCCTGGACACTTGAGAAACATCCATGGCATCCAAAAAGCTTCCCTTTAGGTCAAAAGCGGTTTTAGACCAGCTAGAGAACAGCGATAGTGAAGTAGAATCACTTGCAGAATTGAGCAATAGTGACTTGTGGGCAAATTCGTCATCAGATACTAAAAGTGACGACAGCGACGATTCTGTGACTGAGCTCAGTGATATGCGAACTCTGCGCTCTATTTCAAATTCCAGTGTTTTTGGTTTGATTACATTATTGAATTAAATTTATTATTATAATATTTTTTATAATTATTATAATTTATGATTTCGTGTTTCAAACTTTATCATATCCGGAATGTTTACTAGACTCTTGTTTGGACAGATTTAAGTGAGTTATTCCTAAGAATTACAGGCCTACAATATAAAACAACAAATTTCCATGCAAAACAATGTACTGCTTTGACATTCAAAAATATTGACATAATTAGACTGCCAGGGAGGTTAAAAGAACAGGCTGCCCAGCAAAAATAAGAGAGGGTTAAGACACACTGTTGTAACCAGCCCTGTCAGTGTTAAACTATTTATGTAAAAGCTTTATTCCAGAAGAAAAAAAAAAACTGGTGTAACGGATTTAAAAGTGTTAACTGGAGTTCAGCTTTAGTTTATTAGTCAAGTCCATCTAATTCTTTCTAGTATATCTAACATTACCCTCCTGACAATGCTGCTTTCCAAATGTGTCTCTGTTGCTCCTCCATTCAAAGTGGAGACACCCTAAAACAGGAAGTATATTGCTGGCTGGTTCACCAGATGAAAATAAAAGAAATAAACCTTAAAAAAGAAACAAATCAACCACCACATTTAAGGATTAGTAATACATAAAATTGTAGTTTTTGGGTTTTATACCACTTTATAGTGGCTCTGTGTCCAGCAAATCCACCACAAAGTAAATGTATCTTTAAACACAGTAAAGCAGGTACCTGATACCTACAGATTTTCAATTAATTCCAAAAATCGATTGTTTTGAGGTAGTTTTGTTTTTTTTATGCAGCAGCCAATTAAATATATTCATTCTAGTCAGTTGCTGTACAATCTGCTGTTCCTTCAGCCCCTTTTCCTCTTGCTGCTACATCAGCATTGTCATCACTCCTCTCATGAAATCACCAGGAGAGGACCAGTGTTTGAAAGCCCGAATGATCTTGTGAGAGGAGAGCTACCAGGCGTGGGCAGTGAACACATTGATGATGTAACGGCAAGGGGGGAAGGCTGAGGTTGACACTGACTGCCCTGAAACTGACCTTTATAGCTGAAGTTGGTTGCTGCATAAGAAAACAGGACTGAAATTTAATTATTGCGGTAATTAGTTGAAAATCTGATTACCTCAGTGGTGGTGGCCTGCTTTACCCTATGAAAAAAATCCCTTTACCTGGGAAAGGTCATTGCTATCAGCAGCACATATGCCTTGCCACTTGAGACTGAAGAGCATATTGTTTTCAAATAGACCCTGTCTACTAGAATCAACGAAGATAAAAGCTTCAGCAAGGCACCACCTTTGTGCAACACAAGAAAAAGAGACCCTGCATATGTTATTGGTAAATATAGCTACCCACAGATGTAAAGACTGTTGTTCCTCTATAACTTTTCTCTGACAGACTGCAAAGTCAAACTTGGAAACGGCACAGGCAGCGTTGCAGAGAGCTGGAGATGAAGTAGCAAAAGCAGAAGCTCTAGTTAATGTGGAGGCATGTGAAGCCATTGTTAAAGCCCTAGAATAAAAGCCGGTATGTATCCATATCATTGTGCCCCTACTTTCTGCATTCAGTCTGCTTGATTTCTTAAAACCTTCTTAACTGAAACCAATACATTGACATAGACCGACCTCTTCCTGAAAATTGGCATGGCGCTTATTGTAAATAAACCAATAAATTAATAATTTGTGTGTTGGGGTTTTTTAAACATAAATTTATAGTGCAATGTATGCATGTGTCATCCATCCAATTATGGTGTGCACTGTGTTATTACATAAATGAGACCAATATAAAGTCTCTAAGAAAAAAACAAAAACCCACTACTATTGGGGGGGGGGGGCGCGCATTACCTGACTTGAGTTTATATTATTTGGCTGCCCAACTGTCACATTTTTATTACATTGATAAATCTGATAACCAACGGTATTGGACTTTGGTGTTTATTGCTCCATCTTCTGTTTCCCACCATCCCTTCTGTATTTGACTCGGAGGGCTGGCTGGCATGGGGGGGGAGATAACCTTATGGGCATGCTGTATCATCATAAGTGGATTTGGGACTTGGCGGTACTCAAGTCTGCTTCTGTAATACATGCTCACACTCAGCTCCCCGAGTTACTGACAATCCCGGACCTTATCCTGTGGATCTCTAATGGGGTATATTATCTGCATCATGTGATGACTAGTCAAGATCAGGACCTTTCAGAAATTAGAAGATGAATTTGGCCTATCGAATTTGATGTTGTTTGGATGCTTTCAACTGAAAAATGCTCCATGTACTCGTTTATAGATGCCCCCACGATACGTACACTTCACCCCTGTTGGATGTGCTAGGCGCAGATGAGGGTTGCAAGCTGATTTCTATCTTTTATAACCTTTTGCTCACTCCCACAGCTGCTAGTGTTGCCTATTCTCCCAAAATCCACAGGGCGGCTGACGTTCAAGAGTTGAATGATGAGGAATAGTGAGAGAGCCTGGATAACTGTAGATTGGTATCAACATATTAGCAGATCACTTAACCCAAATTTACATTATCCATTGTGCCTATTTAACTCTGGTCCATATGGTCAAATTTCAGCCCGATAATAGTCCTATATGTCTGAAATGTTTGACTCCGGGCACTTTCTTTTATCTCTTATAGTCTTGCCTTAGAATTCAGGCAAAAGTTGGGCCAAAGTTATTTAGTTTCTCAATGATAATATGGGATCGCCTGTCCCTTGACCCTAAACACAGTTTGCTGGGGCTTTTTTCTGCCCCGGAATCTGAAAAATTTCAAAATATCTTTTTACATATAACGTTATTTGCTGCCTGGAAGCTTTTTGCAGGGACCTAGATGCTGGCTCTCTCTCACAAGTGTCAGATTGGGTTGCAGAGGTCAATTGTACGTTATCATATTAAAAATAAAAACCTGATATATATGCATAGAAGGTGCCCATCTAAGTATTACAAAATTTGGGATAAGTGGCTGCAGTTACCTGATACTTGCACATGATATTTTAACAAATTATTTTAGCCTTTCTCTTTCTGTTGTTGGGTGGGCTGGGACTATATCGGTCAGTTATTAGGCATGAGCTCATGTTAACACCTGCAATATCCTTGGCAGAACAATGCTAAATGGTTAGCACTTCCACCTGGCAGTACTAGAGTCGTTGTTTTGAATCCCAACCACAACACCACCTGCCTGGAGTTTGCATGTTCTCCCTTTGCTGCGTGGGTTTCCTCTGGGAACTTTTGTTTCTTCCCACACTCCAAAGACACGCTGGTAGGTTAATTGGTCCCTGTCTAAATTGGCCCTAGTATGTATGCATGTGAGTTAGGGACCTTAGATTGTACGCTCCTTGAGGGTTAGGGACTGATGTGAATGTGCAATATATGTGTGTGTGTATAGATGGCACTATACAAGTACCTATAATAAATAATATCCACACAAGTTACATAAGCATGAATACACGATTATGTTTGTGTTCTGCATTTCTAATTCTGTAGTTCCATATTTTTAAATAAACCCTGTTTTCTTGATGAAAAGTAAAAAAAAAAAAATAGAAAGTCTCTGAACAGGGTGCAGCTAAAGTCCAATTGGCATAAAGTGCTTTATAAAGTGATTGGTGCTCAAAAACTTCTCAAGTGTTCAGTGCATGCAAATCGCTCTGGTGAGTAAGGTGGACAAGGAGGGGGGCACAGAGTTCCATGACTCCCTATGCAACATAAGTGGGTCTTTAGCACTTTTAGGAATGAATAGCCTTCTACTGGGACATCAGAGCTACAAGAGGAGACAGTACACATCCTAAAAAGCGCTTGAGATCCACTTATGCTGCATAGGGGGCTACGGAACTCTGGTGAGTGATGTGGACAAGGAGGGGAGCACAGAGTGATTTGCACTCATTGAAGACTTGATAATTCTTGAGCACCATTTTGTAAAGCACTTTATGAAAGCTGGACTTTAGTTGCACCTTATACAGAGATTTTTTGAGCCTATATATTGTTTTCATATATGTATTACTGCACAACATGATGGGATGGATGGCACATACTTACATGGCACTATAGATTTATGCTTAAAAAAAAAAAACCACACAAGTTAATATATTTATTTACAGTCAGTGGTACAGTAAGCGCCACACCAATTTTATTTTAATCCGTTGGATTATATCTTTGAGGCTATAAATATGGTGGAGGCAGCTACACAGATTTGACACCATAATGCTGAATTTTGTGTTTATTTACTCTTTCTAAAAATATTTGCTTTTCATCGTTAAGAAATATGGACGCTATGTTTGACCTGATTCTGAAAATACGAGTTGTTTGGCTGTTTCTGGATTTACTACCTGAAGCCACAACCCAGAACAAGCTTATTAGAGTGACATTCTGATTCTAGATCTTCATACTTGTTCTGGGTCTATGACTTAAAGGGCAACTCCACTTTTGTGGGGAAAAAATTGCAAATAAAAAAAATATAACGTATACAATTGCTACACAAATCATATTGTGATTGAATGTTATTAAAAATTATTTTCTTTTTCAATCCATACATTTTTTTTGTAAAATGCATTGCAGAATGGCAACCTGGAAGCATTCTGTACACATATGGTATAAAGAACACTCCCCCCAGAAATGTAATTTCCTGCTTGTTTGATTGGCTCACTGATTTTCTCAGAAGTCTGCACTAAACTACAAGTCAGGTTTTGAGCATTCCCTGCAAGAAAAATTTCATTTTTGGTATAGATACTCCCAAAGGGAGATCATGCCTAAAGGGATTATTATTATATAGTGTTTATATAGCGCCAATAGGTTTGCTTAGCGCTGTACAATAAAGTGGGGGGACAGTACATGAGACAATACAGTAACAATACAATACACGAGGGGTTCGAGGGCCCTGCTCTTTCAAGCTTACAATCTAGGAGATTGCCACTTCCCTCATTAGAACCTTGCAAGTGCAGCAGCTGATTCATAATTATACCATAACTCCCGTTCACATTCATTTTGCACATGGATAGAGACAAACCGGCTATTTCTTCAGAATAACAAAAGGTAGGAATCTGCAACAAAGTTAGTTAGACTCACTAATGTATATCACCCAGAGTGAAAATTTTTTTTTTTTTGTCAAAAGTAGAGTTACTCTTTAAGCTGCCTTACACTCAGTGAATTTTAACTGGTTCCTAATGAAATGGACAAAATGTAATCAGTGGGTGGCCCTGTCAGCACAATTCACCCGACATTCTTGAAAAATATGGAAGAAGCTGGGACAAAAATTGTCAGCTGAACAGCGCTCATTTCCAATCAGATGCAGGCACTGTTTGGGTATTCTGAAAGCCAGTGGTGTCAACTGTGAGAATAAAATAGCCGCAGCAGGAGAATTGTCTGTCCCATGCTTCCATGTTTAGCATGTATGGAGGAATGTGTAAATTTCTTTTTCTCAGCCTGAAGGCGTAACAAAAGAAATCTATGGGTGTGTAAATCAGCATTTCATAAGAAAAGTTCAGAAATGGTGGCCTCCATATTTCTCAAATTCCTTCAAAGTGACCTTGTAGCTATAGGTAAATTTTGAAATCAAGGCATACCTTTTAAAAGAACTGTGCCCACACCACTGAAATCAACTGCAGACGTGTGCAGGGAAACACCCTTCTGAGACCCTTGCAGCTCATTGGTTCCCCCTGTTGATCTCCACATCAATACTGTGTCCTCTAGTCACATGTAGGAACCATTTAGCTGCAGAGGTGCCCAGAAGATGGATAATCTCAGAGGTGGCTGCTTCCCTGTGGATGTCTGCTTAAGATTTTTCTGGATTGAAGTGGCGCTCAGCAGTGGTAACAGCAGGAAAGGTAACTATTTATATTGTTTTAAAAACATGCCTTGAGTTTACAAGTTTACTATAGTGACACAGTCTCTTTTTACGCTGGTTCTGCTGTTTTCTGTGGCTTACTATGATATGCATGCAACTTGATCTTAAAGTGTTTCTAAAGTCTAAATATTTTTTTACCTTCATGCATTCTTTGCGTTAAGGTAAAAGTATTGCCCCCTCCCCCCAATACTTGAGTCCGCACTTGATCCAGCGCTGTGCCCGTCTGCATGCGGGTCTCTACTCTCACTTCCTGGTCTCTCAGGCGTTGTTGAGGTAGCAGGAGCCATTGGCATCTGCTGCTGTCAGTCGAAGCCAGTGACGTGAGATGGGCCCGAGCCACGCTGTCTGTGTCTATGGACACAGGCAGCGTGGCTCATTACCAAACCCGTAGGAGTTCCATGATAGGAAGCAGATTCCTGTGGTGGCACACCAAGAAAAGGAGGATCCAGGAGCTCCAGCAAGGGACCTGAGAAAAGGTTTGGGGGCTGTTCTCTGCACAGAGCAGGTAAGTATAAATCTGTCTGATATTTAGAAAAGTGAATTTACAATTACTTTAACCTGTTTTGTTAGAGTAGTACAGTTGCATATATTCTGGACTCCTACAATGTTGTTTGGTTTTGTGGTACATTTTACATGTCTTCCACTCTTTTATTTTTTTCATAAATAATCAGCCTCCCTACGGTTCCTTCTGACTATACTTCCTCTACAACATGCTTTAACCCCTGGCAGTCTTTTTTCTGTGCATTTCCACCCACTTCTGACACATCACTCACCCACCTTACATCTGGCATCCCTGCTCTTTGCTCATACCACATCCCCTCACAGGCATCCTTTATACACAGACAAATGCTCTTACATTCTGTGCATGTGCCCCCTTCTGTCTTTTATGTGCCAGATTGAATACATATTCTAGCGCTAGTTGCCCTTTGTATATATTTGCATATTGTATATGAGCAATTTTGAGAGTGTAGAGCACACTGTTCTAGCACATGTGTAGAAGTCTTGATACAGTTACAAATCCTTAAGTTTTGTATGTTAAGTTCCAATGATTGTTTTCTCAAAAGGGTTAAGTTCACTTTTTAGAAAAAAATAATAAATGCACATTTTTTTGCCTTTTTTTTTTTTTTTTTTTTGTAAAAAAAAATGCATTTATTATTTTTGTCTACAGGAGCCTGGAAAGCATTGCACCAGCGATCAGTCGATTGCTAATACCATGCAGGTCTACTGCAGACCTGTCAGGATATCTGCTTGCCGTACGGGATGTACAAGCAAGCAGATATTCTGACACTAAGCTTCAATGAACTACCACGGCGCTCTAGGAACATGTAACATGTAACATGTTCCCAAAGGTGAACTTCTGCTTTAAAGGTTGGTCAGATACAACAGTAGATTTATTTTTCATGTGTTTTATTGTAGTAAGGGGAAAAACCTCCATACCTTTTATTGAAAATAGCTTTTAAGTGTTTGTTTTTATGTTGTTGCAACAGAATTCTGGGGGAGAGGGGACACTGAGAATTCTAGACAGGATAACCCCTTTTTGTATTCACAGCTGAAAGCATCTCAATGCATCCTTTAACTAGATTTCTGATATAGAGCTATACCACTAGGTGGCAGTAATGCCCCAAGCTTTTTTAGGATACCAACCTTTTCATTTCTGTCAATAGCTGCAACTGTACTGAAGGAGGGATTCTTAAATGATTTGTGATTCATTTTAATTTTCTCTTTCAGGAATTGTATATCTCCTACAGCACTGCTTCCATCTGCCGTCCCCCAAACAATAAAAGAAAAGAAAAAAAAATTGTTGTTCTTGAGTCGTGATTATGAGCGTCATTATGTAATCACATGTATTCAGCTAAATATTTTTCATACTGTGTGATGGTTTTTCAGTATTTTTTTCATGAGTGGTAGAAATACCTGGTTGGTATATTTTGTAAGAGGCATATGGGGCATACACTTTAATGAGTTAAGTGGTTTTGTGTTCACTCTTCAAGGGGTGTTATAGGGAATTTTACCAAATCAACCCCTTGCGGATTCTTTCTTTAATCGAGTGATAAAAGGATCACCATGTTATCAAGGAAATGGTGTATCCCCAAGAAATCGTGGCAGCCTGTGAACTTACCTTTTCCATCAAGTTACTTGTGACTGGCCCTTGTATTCTTTATATACACCAATCAGCCATAATGTTGTGACCACACACCTAATCTTTAGTAAGTCCCCCCTTTTCTGCCAAAACAGCCTTGACCCTTTTGAGCCATGGAAACCATTAGGCATCTGAAGGTATGATGTGGTATCTGGCACCAAGCTGTTAGAAGATCCTTTTAAGTCCTGTAAGTTGCAAGGTGGGGGCTTCCATTGATCAGACTTGTTTTTCCAACATATACCACAGATGCCCGAATGGAATGAGATCTGGAAAATTTGGAGGCCAAGTCAACACCTTGTGTTTCTCAAACCATTCTTGCGACATTTTGGCAGCATGGCAGGTGCGTTATCCTGATGAAATAGGCCACTGCCATCTGGGATTATGGTTTCCATGAAGGGGTCACCAACAATGTTTAGGTAGGAGGTACATGTCAAAGTGACAGCCACATGAATGGCAGGACCCAAGGTTCCCAGCAGAACATTGCCTGAAGCATCACACTGCCTCTCTTGGCTTGCCTCTTTCATTGCTCCCTGGTCCAGTTCTAATGCTCATGTGCCCATTGTAGGTGCTTTTGGCTGTGGAAACGGGTCAGCATGGGTACCCTGACTGGTCTGTGGCTCCATACAGAAACTGCGATGCCCATTTGTTTCTGCTTTCGACACATCCCACTTCAGGGACAACATGTTTACTTGCTGCCTTGTACATCCCACCAACTTTCAGATGCCATTGGAAGGAGATAATCAATCTCATTCTCTTAACCTGCCAGCGGTCATAAAGTTTTGGCTGATTGGTATATATCTATAGGGAATACACTAGGGGGTGAACCAAAAGGGTTCATGCACAACTGAACACTTTTTATAAGGTATATTAAGTAAAAAAAGAGAAAACAAAAACACAGTGCCAAAAACTCTTGTTCATGTTTTTTTTTTTTCATGTCTGCATAGAGTTTAATCTAATGAAAAATTGCGAGAGTTGAGTATTTTTCTTTGGTCCAGTTCTTCAGGGAAATCGGTCTATACTCTTGCTGAGCTTTGTTTCTCCACTCATTGATTCCAGTCTCTGTGTTCTTGTTTGATATGCATCTTACTGGCAAATAACTGTGGTGATGCTCAGCTAGACAAGCTATCCGTGTTGGAAAGCTCAATATGTTTGTCAGTGTGTTTCATGCCTTTCTCCAGTTTCTCAACAGGTGAGACTCGCCCTAATGCCATGTGTCACTCTGAGGTCATATCAGGTTCTGTCACCAACTCCTCCTGTACACATCACATGTATGACTCAGCCAGGCCATGACCGTGACAAACCCAACTTGAGTTAACTCATTCAATGTTGCTTCAGAGCGTCTGAAATTTCATGACTTTTTGGCACACCCTTTAACTCTTCTGTTGTCCAACTAGCACTGTTTGCCTTTTTTCTATCTGTTAAAGAAAATGACAAGACTTGTATCTATATCTGAGTAGCCTGTTTGGACAAGTGCTTACTTTTTTTTTTTTTTTTTCCTCGTCTCATATGTCAGCAATGTTCTATTACTACCGAGAGCCTCTTCTGTTAGATGAGAGACTTTAATTTATTTCACTTGGTAATAAAAAGGTTGTTGGTCTTTTCAACCAAAGGCTCACAAGGTATATGCGAACAGAGAAATCTGCAGCGAACAGGTTAACTCCTACTACCCCCTCCTCTCCTCCTTTGTCCTAGCTCCCTTACAGGCTGTTCTGCTTTTTCTTGGAAGGCCTCTCCCCCCAGCTATCTCCCCCTCCCCAACAGCCTCCCCTTCATTCCCCCTCCCTTCGTTTTCCCTTTTTATTATTATCCTCCCTCCCTTCCAGCTCATACCTCTGGAGTCCCCACCCCTCCACGTCACAGATAGCTTTCTTACAAGGCTGTGCAGCGTAAAGGGGAGTCTGACGCACAGTGTTAACCGTTTACATTAATGGTCTCTGCATTCAGACGTCTATGTGGATTGTATTAAGTGCCCTGTGTAAATACTCAACACCCAACGTTTATATAGCAAAGCCATTCCACAGCAATGATTCCTCAGACCAGGCGAGCACACATTGCTGTGATGGATTAGCCAGGCACATGTACAGGAAAATGACCAAGATGATACTGTATAATTACACACATGTGACAAATGGTAATGTAGATTCACCCTTTATCTGTGGGAGTTCCAGGTTTTAGGAATTTGTTCCCGCCTTCTGTGTCATTATATGGAATGTGCACATCCTGTGTGTCATTACAACCTACCCCTCCAGCGCACACCTGGACAGGTGACAGGATCTGCTGCTGACTCATTAATAGGACTGTGCCTCCTGCCAAGGAGAACATTTGTTTTAAATATATGGTTTAACTTGAGATGCAGAAGAAATTTAAAGTGTCCATACACACGGGATGGTTGTGTCATCCAGGTTATTATTCAAAGAAAACTATTATATTTTTATTTGCAGCCTGTCATCAGTAAATATAGGAGAGTAAGAATATGTTTTCCTGGCCTGTCACTATTCCGCCAAGATGAGGTCAGTACAAGTATTTCATGTTTGGACACAAACGTTCTAAAGAATGATCATTTGGAGTTAGATCCTATGAGGGCCACCTCATATATTATACTGGATTTATATAGCGCGAACAGTTTGCACAGCGCTTTATAAAATCAAGGTAGTCATTACAATTACAATATAATTTGGTTCAGGAGGAAATGGAGGGCCCTGCTCATTAGAGCTTACAATCTAGGAGATATATGTGGGCAGCTGAAGATAAACACAACACCATTCTTTATTTTGGTTAATTTAGCCACTGTTTTGTAGGCGGTACAGCCACTCATTCTAAAGTCACTTATGGCCATAGTAGAGCAGTTCGTCCTGCAGGCACGATCCATCTGCTTTAACACCAAAAGAGTGGAAGAACAGGACACAGCCACGCTTGCAGTGTTAACTATGGAGACAAAAAGAAAACATGACCTTGGTTTGTAAGCTGGGGAATAACAGCAATTGACACAGGCTTTCTAATATGCCCAGTGGACTTTCATCACAACATTTAACTGGCTCAGGGACACATCCACAGAAATGAGATTAAAAACTACTAGATTGGACAACTGCCATGTTAGTCTGTAGAAACCCTTAGCTGAGAGTGTGGAACTGTTTGAGTATTATGTTTACTAGTATTTCAGGTTATCAGTGGGAGTTTATTGTTGCCATGTGTAACTACCCATTCAAACAAAAAAAAATGGCATAATGCATTTTACAGATTTTGTTGTTAAATGCAATACAGACAACCTAGCAGTAATAGAATTGTCTATCCATATTGGTGGGGAGATCTCACTGGTCTAGATGTGGAACTTTTGCTGAACCTCTGGACACTGGCAGAACAATAGCTGTGGCTGTAGAATTATCTACACATACTAATTTAGCTTTTGTCCAACCAAAGCAGACATGTCTATACAATTTTTAAAGTGGTTCCAAAACCAAGACTTTTTTACCATAATGCATTCTCTGTGTTAAGGTAAAGAATGTCTCAGTAACAATATTGACCCCCCTCACCACCCTACATCCTTACATCCTCAATCAAATCCTGTTAGCAGGGGCGGAGTTGTGCTGTGTCTGTGGATGCACACAGCCTGTCTTGGGAGCAAGCCCACATGTCTTCCCCAATAGCAAGCACTTGTTATGGGGAGCAGAAAAAGGAGCAGAGAGCACCAGCAGGGGACCCCAGAAGAGGAGGTTTGGGGCAGCTCTGCAATATTGTGATAAGCAAGTATCATAAGTTTGTTGTTAAAAAAAATCCTTCCCAACTGCTTTAAGCTGGATATACACTGCGGTTTTTTTTTTTGTTCAACTAGTGGGTTGGTTGGGTGAATGAATGAAAGAATTCCTGCATCCACAAAAACGATGTAGATACAGGGATCTCCCCTGTTGCACTATTGTATTCTGACAGTGGGGACTACCCCCCCCCCCCCCCCCATGTGCATCAGGTGAGTTTAAATACATATGTACCCAGCATCAATAATATTGTCCATAAATATCTGGCATTACACATAGGCTAATATTTGAAGGATTTGGTCTAAAATATCCTTTCCTGGCAGTAAGAGTTTCCTGTGTCCGGAATCATAGCTCTGTTTAGTTGCTTTCAGTAAAGCGAAATGTTCCAAGTGTATTCATGTTAGTAGCGATAATGATTTCCATAGTCTGTACACCTTTTACATACCATGAAGGTACTCACAATTTCATGGTCCTATAGTGATACAGGTGCACCCATATTAAAGGTGTTTTGGACAAAGTGATACATTTCCTAGTATATTTTTAGAATTATGGGTAGACACTTATACAAAATTATTTGAGCTGAAATGGACTTTTCTGCCTGTTGATAACGACATGAGACCAGCCTTAAGTATTTTGTACATTCTACCAATATCTCATTTGATTTTTCTGTACCAAATAAGTCAATATGAATGCAAAGGGCAACTGCCAGCCAATCACAGCAAGCCATCAGGCCATTTTCCCCAGAAAGCAAATACTGGGGAAATTTGGCTTGTTATAGGGACTGGTACATGAATATGCTAACAAAATTGTCACTGTGCAAATATACTATTTGAAATTATTTTGCGCATACCATTTGCAAGGGTATGTGGTGCTCTCTCTATCATTTTTCAGATGAGGGGAAAAGATTTTTTTATATAAATACACAGTTGAATCCTTTAATGCACCCCCCAAAAAAAAGCTTAATGTCAAATGTTCATCTTTTATAATGAGCTATAAGCCAGGAGCAGAGCCTATACCCAGCCTTCTGGACAGAATATTTCCAATTATGGTCGATAAAGGAATTAAAGAGCTTGGCTAGGCATAGGTCAGTCATGTCAAAAAGTAAGTACACCCTAAGGAAATTGTTGAATTCAACATCTTTGAATGGGAAAAAACAGATATTCACTCAGAGTGCCTATGGCTAAAGGTGATGTCTGTGAAGAAATGACACATAAAATTGACACAGAGTATTCACTTGTAATCTAAATAAACATGCAGATTTGTCATGGGGTAAAAAAAATATGTACACCTCATGTTCCAGGTTAGGTGCCAATAATTGGAACCCATTTTATTTAAAAGATTATTCCAGGTTTTCTGGCATTTTAATTTGTCCAACATGGAACAAACAAATTATTTTCTTGTCAAAATAGACTGGCTTCTGCTTTAACTGTAGTAATACACAGTAGTAGCTTGTGCTTTTTTTTCTTTTCTTTCAATAAGCACAAGGTTTTGTTTGATTTTTTTCAAGGTGGAACTTGTGATGTCATTTGCCTGCCTTTGCACCTTGGCCATTCAGAGGAAGCCTTGTACTCACTAATAAAAATACAAGACTTCTAAGTGGTGGAGATGCAATTCAACTGACTCTTTATCCAGGAGTAGAGGGAAAGCCTATTGTACTGCTTCTGGAACACAGCACCACATACTATACGTGTAATATATCATTGCCTAAGCAGCAGCCAATCGTTTTGGCATGCCAATAATTTGTTTGAAGGTCCAAATTATTTATTTAAAGTGCCAGGAAAGCTGGTATTCCTTTTTTAAACATTTAGATATCTAGGGTCTGGTGTTCCCTTTGCTATTGACGTGTTGTCATCATGACAAGATCAAAATAGATCTCTAAGGCCCTTTGAAAGAAGGCTTTGGATGCCTTTTAAATACCGCAGAGGATCTGCAATGAGCAGTTCATGCAAGGAAACCCGTGAACATATTGCAACTGAAGGAATTTTGCATAGAGATATTATCACAAATTTCACAGATTTAGGGCAGTGCCCTCTGAGGAGCGATCCACTTTGGATTGCTCTTCAGAGAGCATTTGACAGGTGAGAAGGTGTTTTGTCATTGCCTTACCGCCTTATTTAACTCCGTAAATGTTGCACTACTGTGACGCAATCAAATGCAGTTGCTGGACGGTTGCAATACTGTCCCATAGACTTGCATGGTTTGCACTCTGTCGGTGTAACAGCTGCCACATGTGTCATGCTGGTAATTTCTGCTGTGGCTGCAAAGCACTGTGCAGTGTGTATAACCCTGAGAGGCTGAATGTATGTGTTTGGGTGTATGGTCAGGGGGGTAAAACCACAGCTCAGCCCCCTGGTTTTACCACCCTGTGGTGGCTTATATGAATGAATACTTGGTATCAGAGGCTGTTAGGCAGTTATGCACAATACCTACAATAAATAACTTCTGATACAGGGCGCAGTCTTGCATGACCACCTCTGACTGTCCATTTAGTAACTGCATCTTTTTTTTTTCTTGTTTATTTTTTTTTTATAAAGGGAAGCTGCCTCAGACAATTATGTAGGCTGCTATTACCAATTCCCACCTGAAAAGGCCATCTTCTTGCCTGTTTTACTGATCCTTTGTCTAAAGTTATTTCTGATCCACATTGCTAAAATTATGCAGGTCAGGAATTTAGTTCCCTTACAGCATACTTGTTCCAGGGTTATGAGTTGGTATTAAAGCCAAGAATATCAGAATGAAAGACAATCTCCATGTTTATCTCACACGCACAAAAACCAAATGTTATAACCATGTCCAGATCTGCTGTCTGCTCAGCCTGGCTGTCTGGTATTGAGTAGTACGTGTAAGCTGCAGAATTGTATTACCTCTAAATACCATTGTATGGAGCAGTGGTCAATATAAGGACATTAAATTCTTAGTTTCTAGGAAATGGATAGTGCCTATACAAAATCTTAGCTTCAGTATATCTCCAGCTATGAAGTATCTTGTTACCAGAGGTGGAGGGACCAGTGCTGACTGACACAAATTGGATACACGCTCTCCGATACCAGCAACCTTTGTTTCTGGACATTTTTCATTCAAACTTTGTTTCTAAAAGGACAATATAGTGTAATCCAGCAAAACCTGCAGTCTATATACAAACCTCTTCATACTTTTTAGGCTCCATGCACACTGGGCAGTTTAATAACGCTGGTAATGTTAGCTGTGTAAAGTCACGGTAAAAACTTGAGTTTTTGTTAGCGTTTAGTAGCATTTTTCTGCGTTTGCTAGGTTTTTTTTTTTTTTTTGGTCAAAACGTCCAAAAACACTGGTTTGCTACTTTTTGCCACGTTTTTCATTAGAGCGGTTTTACAGCTAATAAGCTCCTCTAGAAACCCACTGTTCTGGGGGGTTTTTTCCAGCCAAAAAATGCCCCTGCAAAAAAACACTGATTACAGTCTAAGTGTGCATGGACCCATAAGATAACATGCTGGGGAGTTTATTGGCTGTAGGGAAAAAAAATGCCAAAAACAGCAGATGTAAAAATGTCCAGTGTGCATGAGGACTTAAAGTGTCCCTTCAGAATGGTATACACTTTTTACTGGATGGGTAATGGGGGGAAAAAGAGCCAGATCTGTGATGGGATAGACTGCCCAAGCTGGGAAAGTAGGACAGAATGGGGTTGATTTAATAAAACTGGAGAGTGCAAAATTTGGTGTAGCTCTGCATAGAAACCAATCAGCTTCCAGGTTTTATTGCAAAAGCTTAATTAAACATGCTGAAGTTAGAAGTTGATTGGCTACCATGCTCAGAGTGCACCAGCTTTAGTAAATCTACCCCAGTGTCTCTTAGGGCATGTGTGTGTATATATTATATATATAAATATATATATATATATATATATATATATATATATTATATTGCCAAAAGTATTAGGACACCATCATTGGATTCTGGTGTTCCAATCACCTCCATGGCCACAGGTGTATAATAGCAAGCACCTAGGCATGCAGACTGCTTCTACAAACATTTGTGAATGAATGGGTCACCCTCAGGAGTTCAGTGAAATCAAGCGTGGTACCATGATAGGTTGCCACCTGTGCAAGAAGTCCATCTGTTATATATTTCCTTGCTACTAAATATTCTACGGTCAACTCTTAGCAGTGTTATAAAAAAAAGAAGCAACTGGGAACAACAGCTATTCAGTCACATAAAATGACAGAGCGGGGTCAGCGCATGCTGAAGTGCACAGTGTGCAGAAGTCGCCAGCTACTGGCAGAGTCAATAGCTAAAGACCTCCAAACTTCGTGTGGCCTTCAGATTAGCACAACTACAGTGCATAAAGAGCTTCATGGAATGGGTTTCCATGGCCGAGCAGCTGCATTCAAGCTTTAAAGCGTCGGATGCAGTGGTGTAAAACATGCCACCACTGGACTCTATAGAGTAGTGGGGACGTGTTCTCTTGTGTGACAAATCATCCTTCTCTGTCTGGAAATCCAATGGACATGTATGGGTTTGGTGGTTGCCAGGAGAACGGTACTTGCCCTGACTGCATTGTGGCAAGTGTGAAGTTTGGTGGAGGATTATGGCGTGGGGTTGTTTTTCAGGGGTTGGGGTTGGCCCCTTAGTTCCAGTGAAGGGAACTCTTAAGGCGTGCGTGTAAAGGCAGGCGTCTCAATACTTTTGGCAATATAGTGTATATTCAATGTGTTTAAGAACAATGGGTACAATAGGCTTGTTAAAAGCATTGTTGCATTTGAACAACTAACCATAAAAATGTATCTGGCGGTGGAGGTTCCTCTGCAATGCAAGGATTAGAAACTAATTTTGACAAGGGGTGATGAGCAAACTGAAATACCTTATTCCTCAATTTCCTGGCAGAGAGTGAAGAATAAGGTATTTCACTTTACTTTTCATCCCCTAGAGAAAATGAATATTTAAAACTTGCATGTCAAGAGGAGCCCCACTACAAGGTAAACTCTTCTGTGCTTTGCTACGATCCAAGACTGTGGGCCTTCTACATCATCACATACTATCCAAAACCAACGGTAGAAGACCTGCAACCAATCAGGTGCTAAAGAGAGAAGCCTTAGGGGACTGGTCATTCTTCAGGGAGGAATCCTGCAGAAAGCACTGGGGATGTAGCCTCGGCCTCACAGATGAATCATGGGAAATTCCTGTCATAAGTTCCAGGAGGCAGACCCAATGTTCCAGGAAGTAAAGGGAGATGCCCTTAATGAAAATGACCACCATAAGAATGTGGATTAAAGGAAAAATAAGGCATGCAAAGAATAGAAGTTGAGCAATGATCTGTAAGTATCAATTTGTAGCTTACCAATACTAAGTACTGTATACCTAAAGCTGCCTTTATTGTAATTTTTATGATAAGGCTGAAATTCCTCTAACTTTATTATTTGCACATTAGTTACCTCTAAATACTTCCCTTGTGAAGACATCTGAAAGGACTGGGCGTGCTTCTGAGTGCCACCATCTTGGATGTGATGTCAGCCGGCCGAACAGGGGTCAGAGCTGTCACCGCAGTTACAATAAAGTTTATATAAGTCGGGGAGGCTTAGCAGACTCAACACGGAGAATAATTAGACCTTTCCAGAAGAGGGGTGGGGGCTGTGGTAGAGAATTGACTCTTCCTGCAGATGCCAAAATCTCTAGCAAGTTTAAAAGCACATTACAATCAAATATTTTTTAAAGAAAGGAAAACACTGCAATCGCTGAAAATGCTTGATTTTTCTGCTTTCTGTTTCCCTTTTTATATATTTTGTTTAAGTTCATGACAGGGTCTCTTTAAAGCGCTCCCATTAAGATGTGTTTCACCCTACTATATTTGGAGGTGAAGACTTTTAGAAAGCTTTGCAGGTGCTTTGTAAAAGCTTGCTGAACATAGTGCTGTTATACCAGCTGAAGCACTTCTGTATCTGTATGAGGCTTTACAAGTTCATTTTGTGCCATCCAAAAATATAGAAAGTAAACAGTTTATGTATATTTTGTATTATGGTTGGATTTTACCTAAGCCCTTGCCACCGTTCCTGAAAGCAACTAAACACAAAATTCAAAATGTGGCGATAAACTGAACTAGTTAGCTGCAGTCTTTGTAAATTCCCCTCAATGTGTAGCTAATCTTTCTCTATGTTGTAATATAATACTGTATACATAAACAGCTATGTGCTTGGTAAACCACAGCTGCATTCTGATGGGAATTCATCTGCCTAAAATTTAGAGGGGTGAACGGGTACATGTCACGTTTTTGTTGGTAAATGTCACCCTGACCTAGGTGATGGATTGGCAGGTCTATAAATGAATTTTTAGTGTAAATGTCAGCTCTCTGTAGTACAGGATGTTGAAATTCCGACCTTCCTGAAAATATCCAGTCTGACGTTCAGAGAAAACCCTTGACGTTGGGAAAAGGTAGGGGGAAGGGTTGTCTTACACATTTCACAAACACACTGCCAGTACACTGTAAAGGATAAAGGAAATGAGAAAAAAGGATGGAAAATGGAAAAGCTAGTTAATAAAAATGTAAATATCCTTATTGTATACAAAATACATAGCTAGCTATAATTATTTTATCCTTTTTTGTAAATATGGTTTCCAAAAGCGAAGCCCTTGTTTCCCTCCTGCTGATTGAAAACTTGGGAAGGCCAGTTACTAACAAATAATAACAGTCGGTAGGCTACAAGAACAGTTTAAAAGGGATAGACATTTATTAGAATTAACATGTCACCTACAGTACAGCATAAGAATGGTGGCATTCTAGACCAGCCTTTCTCAACCAAGGTGCCTTGAGGTTCCTTCAGGATGCCTTGGCAAAATGTTTAAAAATTGCCCAAAACTTGTTTACAAGTCATTGTGTGGAACACAAAGCCACAGGTTTTCATTGTGCATCATTACAACCTTCTAGCTGCCAGCGTCCTGACAACTAACAACCGTCATCAGTTGATAAGGAGGATATCAGCTGCCTGTACATTATCCTAGTTTGACCCTCCCCTGCCCCTCTCCATCAGTGCTGGGGTCACATTAGCTCAGTGATGGATAAAAACTGAGGGAGAAGAGAAACACTGGAATACTACTCAGTACCACTGTGCAAAAGTGGATTTTCTTTGGAAGAATAAATCAGTGTTGGGTGTCCCACATGTGTGGCTGTTGCTGCATTATATAAAACTATTAGAATAATTTTTCACATTTTAGAATGGGGTGCCTCAAAACTTTAAAGGGTGCCTTGACTGAAAAAAGGTTGAGAAATACTGTTCTAGACCATGTAATATACAGAGCGTTGCAAGGAGTGTCGTGGTACAGAGTATGGAGTGTGCAATGTTTGAAATGTGTGTTAATCTCAAGTATGTAACTCATACAGTGCAGTATGTGGATTGTGAAAGTCCAGGGCATGTAATCTACAAGGCAGTCAACATAAGAGGTGTGGTAGTGGTAGAGTGAATGGGGTGTAGCTGTCTACAGAATGTAATCTAGAATGAAACGTATGGCGTGTGATGGTCCAGAGATTCTAATACACTACTAAGCACAGTGGTGTATTTAGGTTTTGTGCTGCCCTAGGCAACACAAAAATGGTCTGCCTTCTATTCCCCACACGCCGAGAGAGCCTGACACCGACCAACACCACAATATCCCCACATCACACCCCCGAGAGAAAGTGACACCAATGAAAATTACAGAACCCACCCCCTGGCCGAGAGAGCCTTCCATTAACACCTGCCAAAAGACGCCACCCCCCCCCCCCCCGGGGGGCCAAGAGAGCATTCCACTACTGCCCCTTGCCAAGAGCCTCCCACTACCAACCCCCTGGCGAGAGAGACACTCACTTTTACAGCTCAGGGAATGAGAGTCGGGCTCTGCATACACCATCAAGCAGCCCGCAGCCTCTCTTGTATCCCACCTGGTCCCCATGCTGAGTGTGTCCCTTCTTCCTGGGGGTGATGCTGCCCCTCTGAAGAATGCCACTCTAGGCCAAAGCCTTGTTTGCCTTGCGGTAAATACACCCCTGGCTGAGCGTATGGAGTGTAACAGTACAGAGCATATAACATACTATGCAGTTTTTTTAAATGTGGCCGAGTATGCACAGTGTATGGAGAGTAGCTTTCAGGAGTATGCAAAGTTGGTTATAAAATGTGGGATGTGGGGGGCCTGCATGTGCAACACATATATGAAGTAACATTGGCTAACCAGAGCATGCAAAATGGAAAATTGTAGTTGATTTGGTCTTCCACATATATACTGCCATGTTGTTGCCATGAAAGCAAAAAAGTGTATCAAATACTTGCCGTAATTTTCCTTTCCTGGCGCCAATTCATGGCAACATACTTGGTGGATTAAATTATCATTAGGTGCATATATACACTTTCTGCTTCACACATTTGCATTTTCAATACCATTTTTTACACAAGCACATCACTGCATTTTTGGCACAAAAACCTGGTTCAGCCTCTAGGGCCCATAAACATGCCTCTAATAATCCTGCTCAGTTTCACTTGGTGCCCATAAGGAAGTTGGATGTATTTCTCAGCCTTGCTGTTTGTTCAAGACGTACATTTGAGGATTTTTCTTCCTTCAGTCAACAGCTGCTGGTACATTCATGCTGGATTCTAAAATCCTGGAAGTCTTTCCAGTCAACAACCAGCCACAGGTTTTCTGAATTTTTTTTAATATTTGCGACAACCCCTGATAGTGATAAGAATTCTGCAGAGGCATGTCTGGCTGAGAACTGGCTGAGTTATACCTCCTCCACACCTCTCCTTGACCAATAGCATTTGGATTTCATGTTACTGGGGACACCACACTTCTGCAGCATTAATGGTTCTACATCCTGACCCTCCTGCCATCTCCTTAAGTTGTGGGTCTGGAATGCCTCCAGGTGTTTTGAGTATGCCAAAGGGAGGTTGAATGTGACACATGCTGAGGGCTTATAGCATTATCCTTCGGGTGCCTCAGGTAGCACTGCACAGTTTTTTGCAGCTGTAAGTGTACATCTCGTGACTCCTATTATATGCTATCCATGGTGCTCACCTTGGTTAAGGCTAGTCCTGGACTGTCTGCAAATCCTATCACTAACTTTCAGAGGCCTTTTCCTCTGTCACCTATAGCTTTATGTTGCAGCTTACACAACTATTGACACAATCTGTTTGTGGAGGTTGTGCTTATCCTCAGCAATTCCCAGGTGGAGTCAGACAGCTGGCTGGCTACTTTATATTAGCAACAGGCACATCCATGGCAGAGCTCTCTGTCACACCCCTGTCCTCTCTCAATGAGGATGACCTACAGCCCTGCTATTAGTCACCTGCCTTACCAGACCAAAAACAGATGCCAGCCCCTCTTTTGAAAGGGTCTATAATACCTTGAGTCTGAAGGATTCTCCAATCCCCCCCCCCCAAGGTGAGGTAAGTGGTTCCGGCTTCCACATGCCAAAGCCTAAGGTGTTCCCTCTTCACACAGTTTGGATGTGTTTGCTTTGTTTTGAGCAGGAAAGTATTGGGTCCTGGTCTTTCCTCGCCATTCAGGGTGTTTGCCAGTGTGTTAGGTCCAATACTGGATCTCCTGTGATTCCAGGTTATCCCAATGTGGCTTCCCTGGTCAGTCTAGGGTAGAAACCTCCTCCATCTTTGTTGGGTCCCCTCCTTCAGGGAGGGTCTCTAATTCCAGTGCCTCAGTGGTAGAGTGTATTCTTATCAAACCCAATTTTTGAGTGTCATCATCTCCCTGCAAGGCTAGACAGCTTGTGTTGTTTTCTATACTGCATCTCCTGTGATTTGAGATCATATCAATGGTAGCCTCCCTGGTCGATTGCCTTCTTAGGCTTCAAGCATCAATGGATATTGTCCATGTGGTCAATCTTGCTCTCCAGATGCTAGGGGAATCCAACTGGATGCCCTGCCCTCAGAGTTCCATATTTTGCCACCATTGGTACAATTAGGTGGCAGTTTAAGTCTCTACCTAATCTTCTCAGTGACTGGTATTGTTTTTTATTCCAGGAGCTCCTAGCAAACCTTTGCTCTTGGGTTTGAAGACTTTGTTGCCTACATTCATTTGATGTTGTTGCAGGAGTATCCTGTTAATATTGATCTCTTATATAAATCGCTTTATATGGTATTTTTAATGTTTTGAATTGTATTCATCGGGCAATGGGAAGCCAGTGGAGGGATGGCAGACATGGAGCAGTTGGTAAGGTGGATGAGTCTGGCAGTAGCATTCATGATAGAAGAAGGGATATCCTGTGATGAGGTACGCCAATGAGGAGGGAGCTACAATAGTCAAGGCGAGAGCTAACAAGGGAGTGAATAATTGCTTAGCGGTTTCAGTGGTTAAAAACGGGCGTATCTTGGAGATGTTACGGAGGTGAAGTCTACAAGATTCCGACAGTGATTGGAATTGGGGCTGAAAGGACAGATGGGAGTCCAGGATTACACCTAGTACCCTAGTATGAGGGGAGGGACAGATGGTTGTATTATTGATCTTGATGGAGAAGTCAGGGGAGGGGGCATGGGGTGGAAGGTATATTATGAACTCAGTTTTAGAAAGATTGAGTTGGAGGAAGTGGAGTGACATCCATGCTGATATGTCACTTAGTAGGTTAGTAATGCAAGAGGAGACTGAAAGGGTGAGTTGAGGAGTGGAGAGATAGATTTGTGTCATCAGCATAGAGATTTTACTCGAAGCCATGAGAGTTAATCTAGTGACCAAGGGAGGAGGTGTAGATGGAGTAGAGAAGGGGTCCAAGGATAGAAACTTGAGGAACCCCTACAGAAAGAGGAAGTAGAGAGGAGGAGACACAGCTGTAGGTAATACTGAAGGAGCGCTGCGATAGGTAGAAGGAGAACCAGGAGAGAGCAGAGGCCTAGAGAGTGGAGCTTTTTGAGGAGGAGGGGATGATCAACAGTATCAAAAGCCGCAGAGAGGTCAAGTAGTAATAGTATGGAGTAGTGGATATTGGTTTTAGCAGTTAGTAAATCATTAGTGAGTTTTAGTAGGGCAGTTTCAGTGGAGTGGAGTGTAATGAGCAAAAGCTGGACATCACCGAGGCATCACCAGCAAGGCTTGCACTTTTCATCCATTATACATCTGCATCAGAGGCTGGCCATTAGCTCTGAGGAAAGGGATTCGTCCCCGAAACGCGTCAGCCATTTGACCGCACTGACAATGAGGACTCCTTGCCTGCCGTTGTGGCCATCGTCATTTTTCTATGCTTTTTAGATACATGCTTCGTTTGTGAGTATGTTTTTATTATTTTTTACTCTTTACAATAAACTTTGGATAATGCACTAGGTGTGTGCGCCACCTGTTTTCTCTTTATGCCTCTTCAGGTAGGTTTATGGGCTTTAGGGGCTTGCCTTGGTTTTTCGTACCTAGCTTCAATCTCCTGCAGTATACCCTTAACTAATATAATTTTAGCATTTTAGGCAATTGGCATCTTATGGGTATTATATTGCATGGCAATAGAGGTATTCAATAAGGTGTTTGCCATACAGTGCTGTATAATACATAGGAATGCAAGTTCTTTTTATATTGTTTTTTAATAAAGGTTTAAATGGTTTTATGCTATGCCTCTTCTTATGTATTTATGCTGAGTTGCTAGAGAGACAAGGAGAGCCTACATACTGGAGGAGAGAGGAATAAAGAGAGAGTGGATGCAGCTAAAGTGTGAATTTTGACCAACTTAAATGCGCGCAAATTCTTTAGGGTGCACACTAATGAAAATTTCACAACGTTACTAGAAAATAAGAATTGTAATTTAAAACTGTTTAGTTACAGCACATCTATCACTTTATTTCCAACGATACTGTTTTAGAAGATGACAAATTGTTTCATAGTGAACCTTTTTTTTTTTTATAACGTGCATAGTTTTATTTGTATTTGTATATTTGGTTACAGCAAACTATGATTGTTTCAGTTGTTTGATGGCTTAAATACGTTTTTAAAAACTATCTTGTTTCAATTTTTATTAATAAAAAGAGCAAGTTACAAACTTCCCCCAAAAAAGAGTAGTGCAATACATTGTCAGTAGAAAATGAACAACGACAAAGTGCATCAAGCCTAGTGAGTTAGCTGGGTATACACGTATTAAAATTCTACCAGTTCAGCAGGAACCAGCTGAATTTTGGTACATGTGTAGCCCCGTCTGTTCAACAGAAAGCCGGTCATTAGACCAGCTTTTGTCGAATAGACTTGCTGGAAAACCAGCATTCAGTTAGCACATGGAGCCAATGGCTTCAGCATTAATCAGTGTATTCTGAGGGACGGAAGTCCCTGCTGTCAGAATACAATAAAGAAGAATAGGAGTTCCCTGCATCCACATTGCTTATGTGGATGCAGGAATCTGTGAGTTTTTTATTTAGTTCAACCCGCTGATTAAACAAAAAAAATGTATGCGTGTATATCCTGCTTAAGTGATAAAGTAACAGTTGCACAATTGTTTACTTATATCTCTAACAAATAAGATTTGCGTGGTTTACAGAGAGGGGGAGAAGTTGGGAAAGGTGGGGTCAGGGGAATTGATAGAGGGGGAAGAGATTTGGAATGGAAAAGGGGAAGTGGAAGGAAGACCAATGGTCAGCTTGGAAGGAAGGAGGAGGACAGAAAAAATGCAAGGTGCGTAGTGTACCCCTCGGGTGGGAGTCTAGGTATAGTATGGCTGAAGTGTCTCTAAAGTGTCCTCCGAAAATGTAAAATCAATCCAGTAGAACAAAGTCATTCTGTGAAAGTCATGGTTATTTTGTGAGGAGAAAATAAGATCTTCCATTTCCCTTCATAGCCATAAAGATATTGAGGGATGGGTGAGGTTGTTCCAGTTTATGGGGATTTGTATTGTATTCAAGGTGCTAAAGGATGGACTTTTATGTTTTGGTGGGGATGGAAGAATGGTGAAGCAGGAAAAAGGCTGGGTCATCCAGTATGGTGAATTTCTGAGAGATTTCTCTCACCTTAGTCCACTAGGGTTTCAGTCTTTCGTAGAACCAAAATATATAGATAGAGCCTTTGTCAGCAATGCATTACAATGCCAGCAAGCACCAGGGACATCCAGATAGAATTTATGGAGAACTGTTGGAGGTTTAGATACATTTTACACTTAAAAGAACAATAGGAGTGCTGGGCTATACACTTACAGCTTTTATTCTTCATCACTGCTAATAAGCACAGGACCTTAGTTTAATACGTTAAAGTTCTCAAGAGAAAGAAATGCAAAGGTAAATTAATTTAAAAATACCCCATGGTTCATAGATATGAATCGCTGTGTCACTCATTGGATTTCAAAAAATGAATTTTTACAGTAAGTGCAAAAATCCCATAATTCTCATTTTGGTGATAATGGAGTAGAACAAGAAAAAGTGACTTGATTCCACTGTTATTACTGATAATTTATATATCCATGTTGTAATTCTTATAAGTCAGGAAGCAATTGTGTGAATATAGAAGGAAGGTCCCCCCACTTAGCAATCTCACATCCTTAAAGTGGAGCTCCAGTCTCTGGTGAAAAAATTAAAAGACAGCAGTTACAAAAAAACTGTAGCTGTTGACTTTTTAAAAAAACAACCACTCACCTGTCTTAGGATTCAGCGGTGCCCTCACCGCAGCCGGCCGTCCTGTGTCCCCGGTGCCGGCAGCTTCACAGTCGGGTGCCCACTGCGTATGTGTGAGTGGCGCTGTGCATTGCAAATGGTCCTGCAGTCTTCTGGCACCTGTCATTTGTCCCAGAAGACTCTGGGGGGAGGAGAACTTCCGTTTCCAATTGCCTAGGTCAGGGGTGGGCAACTGTGGCCCTCCAGCTGTTGGTGAACTACAAGTCCCATCATGCCTCTGCCTTTGGGTGTCATGCTTGTAACTCAGTTTTGCAATGCCTCATGGGACTTGTAGTTCTTGTAGCCACAGCTGCCCACCCTTGCCTAGGTGATCACAGCAGAAGTGGGAGTGGGTACCTGTTAAAATCTGGTACCCACTCCCCAAAGGTGCCAGTCCTTAACAGAGAGCGGGTGACAAGGCCTTAAACCTCTTCAGAGCTGTAATTCCTAAACCCTTCCTGCAATTTGGATGTACATACCCTCAAATTAAACCTGAGTGTCCGCACTTTCAGCACATATCCATTTTATAACTATAGCCTGAATATGTTTTGGTAAATACCTGAAAAAGCTAAAATTGTGCCTGTGTCCAAATATATATGGACCTAACTGTATATATTGTAATTTTTATTAATTTTTGTACTAGTAAATGCGGTGATCAGCGACTTATTGTGGGACTCTGGCAGGTATTCTGACACTGGGGGGGCAACTGACTGACACTGACATCCCCAGTGACACTAATACAGTGATGAGTGCTAATAAAAAGCACTGACACTGTATTAATGACACTGGGCAGGAACGGATTAACATCTGGGGAGATCAAAGGGTTAACAGTGTGTTGTGTTTTACATAATGTGCTGTGTGTGATTTACTGGGAGACAAGCTGCTTTGTATTGCTCTGCTGTGCTGAGGAGTCCATAGCGGCACGGGTAGGGAGGGTGCACGCACACCCCTCCCAGACAAAACAAAATCACGTATATATAGGTGATTTTGTGCATCCCTCCTGCCCTGTAGCAGTACTTCTGCTATAGGGCGGTCAGGAAGAGGTTAAAATAACAAACATGTTATTGTGTTGATGTTTAAAGTGGTATTGCACAGAGTGGCCCAAATGCTCCTCTTCTCGGGTCCCCTGCCGGCTATCCTGGCTCCTCTTCTTTGTGTTTCCCCATAGCAAGCTGTTTGCTATGGAGACAGACACTGCATACTCACTCCTAACCTGTGTGTCTATGGAGTCCTGTTTCACAGACACACACAGCGGGACCCCCCTTCACCACACTTGATTGACAGCAGCAACAGCCAATAGCTCCTGCTGCTGTTTGAGTCCCTGTGTGAAGAGAAAGCGAGGGCAGAAGGGATGCAGCCGTGCACAGCACTGATCTCTTCTCCCCTCTCTTCCCCTTCACACAGGGAACACTATTGTTACCGTAATGCATGCAATGCATTCAGCTAAAAAACCTCTTTGGGCTTAGTATCACTTTCAATGTTTGCCTATTCTAGAGGGTACAGTTTAAGTTAGGCTGACAGTGGCTGCATCTGTCCATTTGTAATCGCACATGGAGCAGTTACGTGTGGTTAGGGACAAATGATTGGTCCTGAATGTAGAAAGATTACATCCAGAATTGATCATCATTTCATTCATTTGTACAGGCTTTTTGGCTGCAGCTGCTTGAATACACTTATGATTCTTGCCGCAGGAATCTGGTGATTCTTGCAGCAGGAATCTGCTGTTTGTTTCTAATTGACCGTGTGAGTGTAGTATTAGTGTTGGCTGGAGATCAGCTTTAACACATCACTGTTCAACAAATGTGATCCAGTTGTCTGTGGAATAACAGACAGCAACAAGACTACCTTTACTTGTTATTTAGACCAAAAAAAGAATAGTGTATAAACGAAGATTTTCTTCCAGTGATGTTTTGGTAAGATCTGACTCATATAGCTGAAGAATGAACGAGTGATGTTGAATTTAGGAATGAGGCTGACTCAAAACTATATGTATTATGTATGTCCATGTCAGTATTCATATTCCATTATAGCCAGTCTGGGTGTGGCTTGTGCACACATCAATCTGTCATCACCTGTGACTGGGGTAAAAGGCATGCAGGCAGCAGTTGCCATTATCAGTAAACAAGGGCATGTGATGTCAGAGGTCATTTTATATATCAAGCAGAAAATATTTGCTGTTATTTCCTTTTAGCATTGTTTTGTGTAGTCCTGTGTTTATTCTTCATAATGTTTGTCATTTCTTGCAGTGTTTCCATACTTTAATACCGTACTCTGTAATGAAGAGCAGGACTTAAACTAGAGATTTGATTGTATTTTTAAAAATCTTTTCTTCACCCATCAAGCACATACATTATATCCAAATATCATTCGATTACCACTATGTGACTGTAGAGCTGAGGATTTCCTCTATCACAGCATTTAAAATTGGATTACAGTTGAGATCGAAAGCAATGTTTTGTTCAGTTTTTCTTTTCTTTAAGTTAATTTATGATTGTGATCATATGTTGTACAGAAGTATTGTGTGGAAATAACTGTTTTGTTATGTTACACAAACAAACAAGAAAAGTGCAGCGCAATAATAAATATTAAAAAATTACAAATAAAAATATATTAATAAAAGTCCAAGCAATTCTTAGAGGAAGACCACCAGTACTGATAATCCGTTAAAAATGGACCACCCATTCACAGTAGAAAGTGTGAAGAATCATGCATCGTACAGTAGACTTCTTCTCGTAGGAAGAATGTTAGGTCCCATCACCCAAAGAGCACACTAGGCCTCTCACCTTATAAATATGACCCCTGAACTAACAGGTAGGTCATACAGCACTTTCCCAGACTTCTAAAGGCGCCAATACCGGTCCAGGCAGGCAAATCAACCAATATGCAGTATAACCAAATGGAAGCAAAAAACAGAACAATGCTCTCTGAGATATATATATATATATATATATATATATATATATAAGTTTTTATTAATAAAAACTCACAATCAGCACTTGCGTCCAAGTGCAATGAACAGCGCCAGTGTACAATGAATATCCACGATGAAGTAAGATGGCTACGGGTGACATCAGCAGGCGTGGCTCCTCTTCCCGTACATGTTATGTCCTGGGCAGGATTTCGTCAGCGGGGATAGAGCCACGTTCACACACGCATTCACATATACCCAGTGCTGCCGCCATGGAAACCAAGACACCAGAAATGAAGAAATAATCCAATTTTGTTAATCCAAACCATATAATGTGGCAGGAGCAACTGCTCAACAGAGATGATAACTTTAATAAAAAATTATATTATAAAATCTTGCCTAAAACCCAGAAACAGGAAGTGGCATTAAGTGACCTCCAGGAAGCCAAAATTAAGTACTTTATCCATGGGGAAACAAACTAAAAAATATATTAAAAAATTGAAAAAATATTCCGCAGCCATCTCTTATAATAACTGGTAATTAAGAAAACGTGTGTTACAGCAATACTAGACATTAACGATCCGAAAACAATTTAAATCAAATTCAACATTTAAGCCGGTAGGAGCGAGAACCTTCATTTCGTATATCCAGAATGATTCTCTACAGCCTAATTGTCTAATAAAGTTTCCCCCACGCCAATGCTTATTAACCTTCTCAATAACCCAAAATTTCAAGTTCCTAGGATGTCTGTTATGACATAGCCTGAAATGTTTAGAAACGCTATGTGTTTTAAGACTTTTCTTAATATATACTGGAGCCCACAATCACACTCCATCATGTAAACTACTCCCTGCGTGCTACAAGTAATCAATTCATGTATTTTATCATTCTTTCCTGTGACTGTAGATACAAATTCTTTTCGTTTCTTATTATTATTCTTGGAATGTTTTCAAGCCGTGCAACGTCCACACGCATGAAACCCAGACAAAAAGGAGAATAACTTATTCTCTTTATGTGAAGGGGGGTCCACCACGCCTGGTGCTATTATATTTCTTAATGAAGGGGCCTACCTATAAACAAACTGAGGACGTGCAGGAAGGACAGGGCCCAACACGTTATCTTTTTTTAATATACCCCAATGCTTAGTAAAGATCATCTCAAGTTTTCTACATTGTACGTTATAACTTAGAGTCATTTTGAACACATTAGAGACTGCACTTCTAGATATTTGGAAATTGGAGACTATAAGACCCCTATCTATAGCCCTGACCTTATCAATCTCATCAATCTCATTATCAATAGCTAATTTGGAATAACCCTTTTGCTGAAATTTAGCGGCCAAAACCTGGGACTATGATATAAAATCATCTACTGATGAACAATTACATCCAAGGCATATAAATTAACCCCTTGGAATATTACATAGCCATGTCCTATGGTGGCAACTATCAAGGGGTATGTGACCATTACGATCAGTAGGTTTAAAGCAATTATGGGTCTTAAACTGACCGTTTTCTTTATAGATTTCAAGATGCAAAAAAAACATACGATTAGAATCAATATTCCAAGTCAAAGAAATAGTTTTATTATTACTATTCAATGCACAAAGGTTTCCAGAATGGCCATATCACCTTCCCAAATCATAAAGAGGTCATCAATGTACCTCTTATAAAATACTAACTGGATAGGGCGCTCTCCAAAAACAACTTCCTCCTCCCAGTGTACCATAAAAAGATTAGCAACACTAGGAGCAAAACGAGCACCCATAGCTACTCCCTGTACTTGCAAGAAATATTGATCATACCAGGAATAGTTTTTACAAAGACAAAACTCCAAACAATCCAATATATACCTCCTATGTTTCCTGGTCCTATCAGAACTCGACAGAGCCCAATTCACAGAGATGAAAGCATACTCGTGGCTAAGAATAGTATATAACAAGCTCACATCTGCTGTAACTAATATACAGTCAGGTCCATAAATATTGGGACATCGACACAATTGTAACATATTTGGCTCTATACACCACCAAAATGGATTTGAAATGAAACGAACAAGATGTGCTTTAACTGCAGACTGTCAGCTTTAATTTGAGGGTATTTACATCCAAATCAGGTGAACGGTGTAGGAATTACAACAGTTTGCATATGTGCCTCCCAATTGTTAAGGGACCAAAAATAATGGGACAGAATAATAATCATAAATCAAACTTTCACTTTTTAATACTTGGTTGCAAATCCTTTGCAGTCAATTACAGCCTGAAGTCTGGAACGCATAGACATCACCAGACGCAGGGTTTCATCCCTGGTGATGCTCTGCCAGGCCTCTACTGCAACTTTCTTCAGTTCCTGCTTGTTCTTGGGGCACTTTCCCTTCAGTTTTGTCTTCAGCAAGTGAAATGCATGCTCAATCGGATTCAGGTCAGGTGATTGACTCGGCCGTTGCATAACATTCCACTTCCTTCCCTTAAAAAACTCTTTGGTTGCTTTTGCAGTTTGCTTTGGGTCATTGTCCATCTGCACTGTGAAGCGGCGTCCAATGAGTTCTGAAGCATTTGGCTAAATATGAGCAGATAATATTGCCAGAAACACTTCAGAATTCATCCTGCTGCTTTTGTCAGCAGTCACATCATCAATAAATACAAGAGAACCAGTTCCATTGGCAGCCATACATGCCCACGCCATGACACTACCACCACCATGCTTCACTAATGAGGTGGTACGCTTAGGATCATGAGCAGTTCCTTTCCTTCTCCATACTCTTCTCTTCCCATCACTCTGGTACAAGTTGATCTTGGTCCCATCTGTCCATAGGATGTTGTTCCAGAACTGTGAAGGCTTTTTTAGATGTCATTTGGCAAAGTCTAATCGGGCCTTCCTGTTTTTGAGGCTCACCAGTGGTTTACATCTTGTGGTGAACCCTCTGTATTCACTCTGGTGAAGTCTTCTCTTGATTGTTGACTTTGACACACATACTCCTACCTCCTGGAGAGTGTTCTTGATCTGTCCAACTGTTGTAAAGGGTGTTTTCTTCACCAGGGAAATAATTCTTTGGTAATCCACCACAGTTGTTTCCCGTGGTCTTCCGGGTCTTTTGGTGTTGCTGAGCTCACTGGTGCGTTCCTTCTTTTTAAGAATGTTCCAAACAGTTGTTTTGGCCACGCCTAATGTTTTTGCTATCTCTCTGATGGGTTTGTTTTGTTTTTTTCAGCCTAATGATGGCTTGCTTCACTGATAGTGACAGCTCTTTGGATCTCATCTTGAGAGTTGACAGCAACAGATTCCAAATGCAAATAGCACACTTGAAATGAACTCTGGACCTTTTATCTGCTCATTGTAATTGGAATAATGAGGGAATAACACACACCTGGCCATGGAACAGCTGAGAAGCCAATTGTCCCATTACTTTTGGTCCCTTAACAAGTGGGAGGCACATATGCAAACTGTTGTAATTCCTACACCGTTCACATGATTTGGATGTAAATACCCTCAGATTAAAGCTGACAGTCTGCAGTTAAAGCACATCTTGTTCTTTTTTATTTCAGATTTATTGTGGTGGTGTATAGAGCCAAAAATGTTAGAATTGTGTCGATGTCCCAATATTTATGGACCTGACTGTACTTGATGGAGTGTTCACTAAAGACTTGAGGATCTGTATGATATGCATGGTATCCTTCAAAAAAGCAGACATGTCTGACACTAAAGGCTGCAGAAAAAAAGTAAATGTACTGGCCCAAATGGGCCGAAACAGAATCCATGCCATTGACTATAGACCTACCAGGGGGGCATTGAATATTTTTGTGAACCCTAAGTAAAAAATATATAATCGGAGTCCTGCAGGATAAAGGGTCTAAGAAAAGGGCTTCTTTATTATTTAAGATCTTATTACTTGCCATGATCAACTTATGTAATTCATCTTTCCATTGGACTACAGAGTTACTTCTCAATACCTGGTACGTCATATCTCTATCCTCTAATAAGCGATTCATCTCTTCCTGGCGGGGTTCCCATAAGCCTTTTCTTAGTGTGTGTTGGAGCAGATAGGGAAAGCTGAAATTATTTAAAGAATTGTGCATTACAGTGCTCTACATAGTGCTGTATTGTGCTACATTACTGTAAATTGCAGTGTGGTGGGCTACATAACAGTGTGTTATTATTACAACCTAACGAGAGAGGCAGAGGTGCTGCCTGCGGATGTAATAGGGGGCAAGCAGGTTCTGCATCTGAAGGACAAACTGGTGGTCATACTGCACCATTTGAGAGGCTAGACATGTCTGCCTTTTCTTTTTAGCAGTGGGTGATGCTATACAGCCAGAGCATGAGAAAGAAGTAGTTAAGTGGCTCAAAAAGCCTTCCTCATCTTCCTTCTCCCAGTTGAGGAGGGTACTTTAGGCAGGGAGCAGGAGTTGTCAGTGATGTTTCTGCAGCTAACTTCCAGGTAGGCTCAAGCAAGGGTGGGGATGACATGGTGGCAGATCAGCTTTGTGCCAGAGATTATAAGGGAGAAAAGTGAGAGGAAGGCAGAACCGCAGCTAGAGAGGATTTCATTCAGGGGCAGTGGTTCCTTGTTAGGTACCCTGGCTTCCAGGATGTTTTGTAGTAGACAAGAAGAGAGTGTGTCTACTTTAGGTGGTTATATACAGCAAGCGTTCACCTGGCTTAAATGCAGCGGTGGCACAAGCTGCCTGCAGGCTCTCAGGTATGCAATACATCCACTTGCTGGAACTTGACATTGGTAATGCTGCAGTGGTTTCATCAGTAGCAGCAGGCTACAAATGAGAATTTGTGCAAGTGTGAGATAAGGACAGGGTCTGGGGAGCTTGGGTTCATTTCACCAGGTCAGTGGCTCCTCATTCAGGACTTGTGCAACATCTTGTCACCATTTGAAGAGGCCAATAGAATGGTGAGCCGCAACAAGGCTGGGATTAGCAGCATGATCCTTTTTGGAGTTCCTGCTGGAGAATACATTATGTGGTTTAATAGATCGGGCACTGGAGGCACAAAACCAGGAAGAAGAGAAGGACTACATGCTGTCTTAGGGCCAGCAGCACGCTTTGCCTACTATCCTCATCCCTTTTGTGGATAAGGAGGAGGAGGGTTGGGGTGCTGCAAATGAGGAGGAATTGGGGCAGGCTTAAACGGAGACATGTCACCTCTCCCAAACCCCAAGAGTTGTAAATCGATGGGGTGAGAATGTTGAGAACACTGTTGTCCTCAGCAACACAGAGGACCTGGTGTCCCATGCTGCAGGCAATTTGTGGCAAATAGACTTATCCATATGTAAATGCTTGCCACTTAGGAGAGGTACAGGAACAACCTATCATCTGTATTTCCAGATAGTGGCTGGATCCCCTCTCATGCCCCATGTGCCTACGATCTTCAGATCACTAAAAAGAGGAGTGGTGTTGGATGCCTCAGCAACACTCTTGTTATTTTTCTACTTACAGGGTACAGACCAGGCTGCAAGCAACAGTCACAGCAGCATCTAATCCATATAATTGTAGACTCCTTGGGGTCAAGAGCTGTTGTGAACACTTTTTTGAAGTAAGGACCGCATGGACTATTGGGATTCCAGGCTGGAACACTGGCCAGATCTTACTCAGTACATTCTCAAGCTTCTGGCTTGCCGTGTGGTCAGTGTGATGTCTGAGAGGGTATTCAGTGCAGCAGGTAGTTTTGTGGTAGAGTGACAATCCTCCTGTCTCTTGATACTGTGTACTGGTTCACTCAGACGTTAACCATTCCTGGATCAGCAATGATTACAAAAGGCCACTGATGCTACCCAGTACATTAATCCTAGTAGTCTGTCTCCTAAAGAAAAAAGCTACGTACCTTACACTTTTAACAGCTCCTGCAACCATTACTAGCTCCTTCCAGCTCTGCTGGATTGCAATCATTAGCAGCTCCTGCCATGTCTGCTGGACTACTATCATTACAGCTCCTGCAGCCTCTGCCTGACTGCTACCATTATGAACTTCTGCAGCCTCTGCTAGACCTTCCTTGACCTTCTGCCACCATTACCAGCTCCTGCCACTAATGCTAGACTTCTACCATTACCAGCTCCTTTAACCTCTGCTGGCCCTATTTCATTACCAAGGCTGTCACCTCCAGTAACCTGCTGCTACCACTAACTCCTGCCACCTCCACTAGCCTGCTGCTATCACCATTACAAGTGCTTCACACCTCTGCTGGCCTGCCAACATTACCTGCTCCTGCCACCCCTCCTGGCCAGTTTCTGCCACCTCTGATGGCTTGTCTCTTCCACCATCATTACCAGCTCCTGCCACCTCTCCTGGCTTGCTGCTGTCAACATTACCAACTCTTGCAACCTTTCCTGGCCTGCCACCATCACCAGTTCCTTACCTTTACTGGTCTGCCACCATTACCAACTCCTGCAACCTCTGCTGGCCTGCCACTATTGTCAGCTACTGCAACCACTGTTGCTCTGCCACTATTAGCAACTCCTGCAAGCCTCCAATGGTCTGCCTCCATTACCAGCTCCTAACACCTCTCCTGGCAAAATTCAGCTACCATTACCAACTCCTGCCACCTTGCCTTGCCTACCACCATGGAGTGGACTGATAGAGGAATCACCTTCTTCTTATTCTAAGTACATACAAGCAATTGATGCAGGCTAGATGGGTGTGACATAGCCTGTGATTGGCAGAAATTCTCCAATACCATGTTATTGCTAAAAATAATAAAGATTTGATTTCAAATATCTATTTGTATGATGATTTAAAGCAGTTTATTGATAATAAATTGAAACTACACTGCATCTGAGCAGCACAAACCAAAAACTCTATTTAATTAATTTTTAATATTCAAAGCAACCTCACCTATCCATCCATGTATCCATTCTTTATTTTGCTGGGAAATCACTTTGAAAAACACCCCCTCTAATGACTACTCCCACTTCTCTAGGGCCCATAACCATTATTCTCCTATAGATCATGTGTTTCTCCCCTTAGAAACGATAGCTAAGCTTCGATCGGCCAAAATTGTATCGACACCTTGGTCGGACCATGACCCTGTAATTCTGACGCTCTAGGATTTGATGGTTAGAGTGGTTAAACCACATTGGCGATTGGACGAGTCTTTACTGAGCGATGAGTCATGTTGCCTGGCAGTGGGCGACCATCTCAAGTCCTACTTTACAATTAACAGGGCAGAGGATACGAACCCCTCTATTAACTGGGCAGCCCACAAGGCCTCTGTTAGAGGCTTCTTTATCCAGTTGTCCTCCAGAATAAAAAAAAATCCTGTGAGGAATTGCTCTCTGCCAAATCTAGAGAATATGAATCGATAGTTGCCCAACATAAACTTACCCCGACCTCGGATCTCTTGTCTAAAGTGGAACAAGCCCGGTTGGAAATTAATCTCTGCCTCACCATGAAAGCAGAAAACAATTACGCTGGATGAATCATACGTTTTTTAAGTGGCGGGACAGACCAAGTTCCTTTCTAGTGCATAAGCTTGCCCCCAAATTCGCTCATACAGCACTGCCAAAACTCCGGACAAAGGGGAGTACTATCATGCAAGATCCTCAGAAGATCCTTGGGGAATTTCATTATTTTTAGGCCTCCCTGTATGGCCCCCCTCGGCCAATGGAACCTTCCTCTATTCGATCTTTTCTGGAGTCTTTGCCTATTCCCTCCCTCACTGAAGCCCATAAAGAGCTTATGGAACAACCTATTACTTCAGAGGAGCTGCAAAGCGTTGTTAAATTACTACTGTCACATAAATCCCCGGGCCCCAATGGCCTTCCTAATAAGTACTATAAAACTTTTTCTGCTCATCTTCTTCCACATATGACGCCATAATTCATTTCATTGAAAGAAGAGGGTGGGGTCCCTTTAGAAGAAAATAGGGCATATTAGTGTTATTCTCAAACCCCATAAATAGTCCTCTGATGTTCGTAATCATCGCCCTATTTCATTAATTGATTGTGACTTAAAAATTTTAACAAAACTTTTAGCCGTACATCTTAATTCCTTTTTGGCACAATATATTCATAAAGACCATTCGGGATTTATATTCGGTCATCAAACGTTAGACTAGATTCGCAGACCTATTACTCTGATCTCAGCTGCCCATTCTAATTGGGATGCCCCCCTTTCTCGGGCACTCTTGCTTCTTTCTCTGGGCCTTCAGAAGGCTTTTGATAGTCTGATGTGGGAATATTTGTTTACTACCCTGGAGGCATTTGGATTCGGTTTTGCTGCGCTTGTTATATGATAATCCCTCGGCTCAGGTCTCCATTAAAGGCTACAAATCTTCTGTATTTCCAATCCAAAGAGGCACTAGACAGGGCTGTCCGTTGTCTCCACTCCTTTTTGCACTGGCAATCGAGCTTCTGGCTATGGCCATTTGTTCCCATCCCCAAATACATGGCATTCATTGCAGTCAACAGGAACAAAAATGTGCCCTGTTCGTCGATGACGTTCTTCTGTATATTACTTCCCCTATGATAACTATCCCTAATTTATTGCCACTATTACACCAATTTTCTGCTTTTTCCAGGCTTTCTCTTAATTCCCAAAAAATAACTGCCCTTATTGTTTCCTTATCCATGCTTGAGCAACAACAACTTCGCACTCCCTATGATTTTCACTGGGCAAGTAAGTCGTTACCTTATTTATGGATACATCTCACCGCATCAATTGAGACACTATATCAAGATAACTACTCTCCCCTCTTTAAGACACTCAAAGATGATCTTCGCCGTTAGGAGGACTATTCTTTATCATGGTTTGGCAGAGTCAATTTCCTCAAAATGACGTTTTTACCCAGATTGTTACATTATTTCCGGACTTTACCGGTGTCGTTTCCGAGACGGGAATTACAGCATTTACAGACTGAGGTCCTCCATTTTATTTGGAATAATAAATGGCCTCGGATGAATCAGAAGATGCCCTGTGCTCCCAGACCACGGGGAGGGGGGGGTATTGGCCTCCCTAATCTCCATGCGTACTTTCAGGCTGCACAAATTGCCCAATTGGCTTACAACACTGCTGGGGGAAATATTTCCCTTTGGATCTCTATCGCCCTCACTCTGTTGGGGTGTTGCTTTGGCTTCCTAATCGCTTGCGCCCTCCTATACTGTGCCCCACTCTGTCGTTTTCTTTGGCAGTTTGGGACAGGGAACGCCATCGTAAGTCATTTGCATCTCCACATACCCCTCTAGCTCCAGTTTTTTGCAACCCTGCTTTTGTGCCTGGTTTAACACCAGCCCCTTTTCAATGGTGGCTCAATAAAGGCTTGGTGCGGATAGGAGACTATCTTAATGGTTCTTGCATATATTCTTCACAATATTTTAAGGACAAATTGCATATGCCTGCCTCTGAAATTTTTTTATATAACCAGATTGTCTCATTTCTCTGCTCTAAGCTTGCTTTATTGGATGAGTTGCCTTTGCTTACAGCCTTTGAACTTTCTTGCCAGCACAGGGCTTCTCCAAAAGGCCGTATCTCTGTAATATATGCTCTCCTCACTGATTCGATTTGTCAACTTCCTTATATGGAACATTGGGAAAGGGATTTAGTGGTCATTTATGAATTATCGGATTGGCAAGATATTGCTTTGGCACTATCAAAAATTTCTATCAATACTACCCTAATTGAAGCCAATTATAAAATGCTGTTGAGATGGTATTTTATTATTATTATTATACAGTATTTATAAAGCGCCAATAGTTCGCTCAGCGCTGTACATTACAGAGGGGAACAGAACATGTGACAGAACAATACCAATACAATGCAAAACATGAGGGGATCGAGGGCCCTGCTCTTTTGAGCTTACAATCTAGGAGGGAGGGGATGGTGGCACAGGAGGAGATAGCTGTGGGGGATGGAGTGATAGGAAGAGTGGAGGAGGTCAGCAAGTTAGCAGGGGGCGGGGTAGGCTTCCCTGAAGACATGGGTTTTCACGGTGCGCCTAAAGGAGAGGAGAGTAGGTGATAATCTGATGGGTTGGGGCAGGGAGTTCCAGAGGATGGGTGACACCCTGGAGAAGTCCTGGAGGCGGGCATGGGAGGAGGAGACCAGGGAACTAGAGAGAAGGAGGTCTTGTGAGGAGCGGAGTGTGCGCGCTGGGCGGTACTTGGATATTAGGTCAGTGATGTAGTTCGGGGCAGTATGGTGGACAGCTTTGTACGTCAGCGTTAGGATTTTGAATTTGATCTGTTGCGCAATCGGAAGCCAGTGGAGGGATTGGCAGAGGGGGGTGGCGGAAACGGAGTGGTTGGAAAGGTGAATGAGTCTGGCAGCCGTATTCAGGATGGACTGAAGCGGGGATAGCCAGCAGCGAGGCAGGCCAGTGAGCAGGGAGTTGCAGTAGTCGAGTCGTGATATGATGAGGGAGTGGATGAGCTGTTTAGTGGATTCTGGAGTTAGGAACGTGCGGATTTTGGCGATGTTGCGGAGGTGGAGTCTGCACGAGTTTGTTAAAGAGTGGACTTGGGGCTGGAAAGATAGGTTGGAGTCCAAAATGACACCAAGTACTCTGGCCTGCGGGGCGGGTTTGATGGTGGCGTTGTTGGACATGATGGAGAAGTCAATGGGGGGTGGTGTCCGGGCTGGAGGGAAGACAAGAAACTCGGTTTTGGAGAGGTTCAGTTTAAGGAAGTGGAGTGACATCCAGTCTGATATGTCGCTCAACAGGTGTGTGATTCGGGTGGAGACCGAGGGGGTGAGGTGGGGGGTTGAGAGATAGATTTGTGTGTCATCGGCATAGAGATGGTAGTTAAAGCCGTGAGAGTGTATGAGTTGGCCAAGGGAGGAGGTGTAGATGGAGAAGAGAAGGGGCCCGAGGATAGAGCCTTGAGGGACCCCAACAGAGAGGGGGAGTGAGAGGGAGGTGGTGGCATTATAGGTAACGCTGAAAGAGCGTTGTGACAGGTAGGATGAGAGCCAGGAGAGAGCAGAATCTCTGAGGCCGAGGGAGTGTAGTTTTTTGAGGAGGAGGGGGTGGTCAACTGTGTCAAAGGCCGCAGAGAGGTCAAGGAGTAGGAGCACTGAATAGTGGCCATTAGCTTTGGCGGTTAGCAGGTCGTTGGAGAGTTTGAGTAAGGAAGTTTCGGTGGAGTGTAGGGGACGGAAGCCGGACTGTAGGGGATCGAGGAGGTTGTTGTCGTTGAGGTGAGAGCATAGGCGGGCATAGACTAGGCGCTCGAGGAGTTTAGATGTAAATGGGAGCAGGGAGATGGGTCTGAGGTTGTTCGGGTCATTGGGGTCCAGGGAGGGCTTTTTAAGTATGGGGGTGATGTGTGCATGTTTCAGAGGGGAAGGGAAAGTGCTGGAGGAGAGGGAGAGATTGAAGATGTGGGTGAGGGAGCGTAGGATGGAGGGGGAGGGAGGTTGTAGGAGTTGTGAGGGGATAGGGTCGAGGGGGCAGGTGGTGAGGCGGGCATCAGAGAGGATCTTGGAGACTTCTTCGATGGTAGTAAGGTCAAAGGTGCGGAGTGTTGGGGGAGCTTCAGTATGAGGAATGTAGGGTGGGGTGGGAGAGGAGGTCAGAGCAGTGGTGGGGCCATGGGAGAGGGGTGAAGAGGGGGTAGCTGAGTGAGGGGGAAGGGGGTTGGAGGGAGTTTGAGCAGCGACGAAGTCCCTGTGGGTTATGTCGAGGGGGAGGGGGGATGAGGGGGTAGCTGTGTGAGAGGGGACGGGTTGAGAAGGCGTGCGAGTTGCGGCAATGTCCTTGCGAATTGTGTCAATCTTGTTTTTGAAGTGCTTGGCAATCTCAAGGGCAGTGAGTGAGGTGCTGGGTGGAGGTGGGGGTGGCGAGAGTAGAGAGTTGAAGGTGGAGAAGAGTCGGCGAGGATTGGAGGAGAGGGCCTTGATGAGGGTCAGGAAGTAGGCTTGTTTGGCAGTATGGAGGGAGGAGGTGTAGGTGTGGAAGGCAGATTTGTAGCGGGTGAAGGCTTGTTGGGATTTGGTTTTGCGCCATAGTCGCTCCAGAGCACGACTGTGTCGTTTGAGGGTTTTGGTGTGATCAGTCTGCCAGGGCTGGAGTGGTCGGGGTCTGATGTTGCATGTGGTTAAAGGCGCTAGCGAGTCAAGGGCTGTTGACAGCGCATTGTTGTAGGCGGTCATAGCCAAGTCGGGGCAGGACAGGGGGAGGATGCGGTCATGAAGTTGATCAGCTGCGGAGTGGAGGGAGGCAGGGTTAAGGTTGCGGAGGTTACGGCTGGTAGAAGTGTGACATTTGGAGGGGTAGGCGTTGGAGGATGAGGAGATAGAGAAGGTAATCAGGTTGTGGTCAGAGAGAGGGAAGGGGGTGTTAGTGAGGTTGTGGGGAGCGCAGCGGTTGGAGAAGACAAGATCAAGGATATTACCGTCGGAGTGGGTGGTGGATTGTATGCACTGTGCAAGTGCAAAGGAGGAGGTTAAGTGGAGGAGACGGGCTGTGTCCGGGTTGTCGACGTTGACAGGGACGTTGAAGTCCCCAAGGATGATAGTGGGTAGCTCAGAGGAGAGGAAGAAGGGTAGCCAGGAGGAGAAGTCTTCCAGGAAGCGGGGTATGGATCCAGGAGGCCGGTATATTACAGCAATCTTCAGGGGGGTTGGGGAGAATAGTATTTGGTTCCTACCCGGACTGTGAGGATGCATCCGTCTGCCTCTGCGATTTGTTTTAGGCGTTGTGGCCAGGTGGGATCTATGTATCACATTTGGTGGCAGTGCCCACTTGCAATTAGATTTTGGATTCGCATATTTAACTTGGTAAATTCAGTCGGGAGTAAATATACGCAGATCCCGGAGACAGCACTCTTTCATAAATTCCCTGATAATGTTCCTAAGAAATCCCAGCAGCTGATCTCTTACATGTTTCTGGCAGCTAGGATCACCTTATCTAGACATTGGAAACAATCGGCTATTTCACTTGATTATGTTAAGAGGAAACTAAATTGGATTATGGTTAATGACAAGCTCACCTGTATCCTGCAGAATACTTTGAAGAAATTTGATAACATATGGCACCCGTGGATTCAATACATCTCTGTGCCTAAATATCTCTCATCTTGACCCACTCTCTTCTACTCTTTTCTCTGGTTTCTCTTTTTCTTTCCTTTGTTATGTATTGTTTTTTTTTATATATTGACAAGGAGAAATACACTTACTCTCGTTTTGGTTGCACTAAGTGTTTTCCCTTGAACCATCAGTTGGTTATGGTATACCTTGTTGTTCTCAGTATCTTATATTTTTATGTAAGATGGTACACTATTTGCTTGTATTACTTGTTGTTGTGAAAACTTTATAAAAAAAACCATTGGAAACTAAAACCAAGGCTTTCGGAACATTGTTAGTCTAATGTCTTATAGGAGCCTTAAAGCAGTATTAAACCCAAAAGCAAACATTGATTATATTGCAGCTTACCAATTCTTAGATGTTGTGGCTGCATTTGTTTCTTTTTTCAGTTTTCTTTCCTTTATATTTTCATATGGTGATCTGGCCAGTAAGACTGTTCATTTTCAGAAGAATAAGCTCTCCTGCAAATGTAGAGGTTACAAGAACGAAACAAACCATTTACCAGTGACAGGGGTACTTACAACACTCAGCATTTTTTTCTTTTATGTAAAACCTTTATCCCAAAAGAAAAACCGTTTCTTGTAACTGCAGTGTGAGCAGGAGTTTGTCTTTAATTTGTTAGTGTATCTAAATCTACTAATACATCTAAGATTCTCCCCCCTCTAGACTGACAATGCTGCTGTCCAAAGGTACTCCCTATGTTCCTTTATCCAGCGTGGGGGCACTCTAATATAGGAGGTGTGGTACTGACCAGATCACCAGGTGAGAACAATAGAAAAAAGCCTTAAAAAACCAGCTATGATTGGTAAGCTGTGATATATTACGTTTTTGGTTTAATACTTCTTTAACTGCTTCCCGATCGCCCTATAGCAGAAATACTGCTAGAGTGGCACGGGGGCGCAATATCACGTGTATATATACGTGATTTTGCATTTCTCGATAGGGGGCGCACGCCGCTATTCGCTGCTGCGGCTGTCAATCCCGTTCGGTAATTACCTGCCGATGCCCGTCGATTACTGACGATCACCGACGGGGAGGAAGATTGTTTTGTTTACAGTCTTCCTCCCTATCAACTCGGGCACACTGCTCGGGATGGCTGTGCACAGCCATCCTGATCAGTGTGCTTACAGTGAAGCACACACCCCCCCGCCCCTTAGTAAAACACTCCCTACATATAGTTAACCCTTTGAACACTTCTCATGTTAACCCCTTCCTGCCCAGTGCCCTTAGTACAGTATCAGTGCTTTTTTTTTAGCACTGATCACTGTATTGGTGTCACTGGGGTGCCAGTGACACCAAGTTAGTTCCCCCCCAGTGTCAGAATGTCTGCCGCAGTCCCGCTAAAAGTCGCTGACTGCCATCATTACTAGTAGAAAAAAAAAATCCCAGTACCTATACCACCATTTGTAAATGCTATAACTTTCATGTAAACCAATTAATTTACACGTATTTGGATTTTTTTTGCCAAAGACATGTTGCAGAATACATTTTGGCCTAAATTTATGATGAAATTTGATTTTTAAATTTTTTTACTGGACTTGTTTAATAGCAAAAAGTCCAAAATGTTTTTTTTCTCAAATTTGGTCTTTTTTTTTTATAGCACAAAAAATAAAAAATGCACAGGCGATCAAATACCACCAAAAGAAAGCTCAATTCGTGGGCAAAAAAAGGACGTAAATTTCAATTGAGGTTCAGCGTTGCAGGACCGCGCAATTGTCAGTTAAAGTAACGCAGCGCCGTAACGTAAAAAATGGCCTGGTCAGGAAGGGGATTAAATCCTCAGGAGGGTAAGTGGTTAATAGACAGTTTTAAGACTTTACCAATCTTTATCCTTTGTAAATATGGCAGCTATATAGTTATGTGGAAGACTGTGGGAATAAATGCCATGATCAGCACTTTCTAACTGCTGCTGAATATAACATTTTCTGACCATATGGTTTTAGTAGTCAAATTTATATTGATTGTTATGACTGAAGCCACAAGGTTTTTAGCCTTCGAAAAATGGTGGATATTTCTCTACAGGTAATTCATTTACATGGAGTTCTACACAGGAAAAGTGAAGCCAGCCATATATGGATCAAAATCTGACTGGTCCATGCTGAACCGGCTGAATTTCAAACCATGTATGGGTACCCCGGTTATACAAAAGTCAATCTACCCATTGACTTCTGTACAACCAGCCTGTTGGGTTTTACCCGACTGATCAGTGCCACCGGCTGTAGCTAGAAGCACTGATCAATTTATTCTGATGGTGGAGAAGGTTCCCGCTGGTTGAATGAAAAAAAAAAGAAAAAGATGACTGTATGGGCTGCTTTAGGCTTCAGTAACGTGTGGCTTTGACTACATGACTGATCAAAAATGGCTGTATAAGTGTAACACAGGCTCATAAACAGCTCATAAACAGCGTTTTCAAAGACATTTGTAGTACAGTCATGATGCTATGGCATGTACATATGATCTCCATATGTTTATACATAGCATGATCTGCTGTAAAGGCTACAATCTATACCATGTCTAAATCGTACCAAAATGTTACAATGCTAGGGGGAAATGTACAGCAAAGAAGGAACAAGTTGTCTTAAACAATATGTGGACTTGACCGCACGATGACTGTATTTTAGTGCAGTACAGGCACATGTTTTTGTATTTATTATTTATCATCTTTTTTCCAAAGGAGTAGTATGATCTGTGAGAAGTGTTTCAGTATTTTATAATGGCTGTACGTTTTTACTGTGTTGGAAATGCTTCTAATGGAGCAATATGAGGGATTTTGTTGCAGTGTGACCAGTTTTCTCCTTAAGGGAGTTGTTAATGTACAGATGCATAACAGCAAACAATCTTTTTTTTATGTATAGCCAGCATGTTAGCATTGTATATGTTTCTGTTAGTCAATTGCCAAACTGGAATTGACAATCCCTCACCTTTTTGAAGACCATTCTGTGCCATGCAAACATACTGTATACTGTAATATAGCAAACGTCTACTTGCACAGTTCAGTCAGTTAATACACAAATAACATTTGGATTTCCATTAAAAGTGGCAATACAATTCATCATGTTGTGACATTCTCTACTGATGTTTGTCACAGTGTGTGTCCACTGACAGATTCAGTTTATTTGGCAGTGTGCCGAGTCCACTGTGCTAGATCAGACTTTTTAAATGAAGGGCCAGTTTACTGTCCTTCAAACTTTAGGGGGGCTAGATTGTGCCCAGTATTGGTAGAAAATGTCCCAACAACAGTGGAAGTAAACAATATCTCAGGCTTGATGGGCAGTGGGTGTAAAAAGAAATTCACAGAGCCTGTAGTCAGTAGGAGTAGGAAAGTTGCCCCACCTGGTATAAGTAATAGTAATAGTGCCCCACCATTGGCATCAGTGGAAGGAATAGTGGTGACAGTGGGAGGATTAGTGCCGCAAATTAGTGAGAGTAAAAGTGTCTCAAGGGCAGGATAAAGGTAAGGAAAGGGCCGCAGTTTGAGGAGCACTCTGCTAGATAAAGCGTGTAGTGTGCATTGTGTGGGGTATAGTGTGTGCTGTGTCCGTATGGCATATACCATGTTCTCTATGCCAAGTATGGCATGTTCTGCTGTGTCACTGGGGTGGGTATGGTGGGGTGTGTACTTCTGCCCCCTTTACTTTCTAGTACACATGCGTACTGTATATAAATTACCCAAAATGATTACAATACCTTTTGACTCAAAGAATTCTTAATATGCACTTTTAAACACTGAAAGTGATCAATACATAGTATATGATTTGTATTGCAAATATTGGCAATTCTACACATTTACAATATAGGCTGTGCCTAAAATAGAAACAGCTGGCAAATGACATAGTGGTTGCACTGAATATTACGTAAGCTTTGTCACTACTATGTTGCTGATATGTGTACCTCTCTTTCCTTGGAATAAACTCTTGTACTGTGCCTAATGAAGGGAACATCTGACTGCAGAACCCACAAGGTCAGAATGACCTGCGGAAGGAAGAGCAGCTTCCGCCCCTGCTGTACACTGCGTCCTTTGTCAGGCCAGGATGTGTGTCTCACTTACAATAGCAGCTCACGGGCTGCGGGAAGTCTAGGCACAGAGAGAGATGTGTGATCCTTATTAATAGAGTATTTCATTTGTAGGAATACTCCACAGAACTTGGGACACTGTGTAATAAAGCATTACCAGTTAGACACTGTCTAAGGCCTAATGTTCATGAATGATAACCACAGAAATAAGTGAATGGCTTTTTTAAAGCTGTTTTATTCTCAGACAAAAATTGATTTATTGCGGTTACTGTAGAATTTTTTAAGCAGAGTCACGCAGTTCATGTGTTCTGAATGGATTCTTTACAATTTAAAAAAAAGTTTAGTCCTGAGTGTCACAAATTGTATGTGTGACACATGCATTATTATTTATTCTCATTCAGTAGGATGTTATGACTGTGTCTGATAGAGTTGGAAGAATGGAAGGCATGATGAATACCCTTAGGCGGAGTTCATATTGGGTGTATGCATGGTTTCCATACATTTTATACACATTTTTGGCTGCAGTTTCATTGACTTATAGTAGGTCGCACATTTTTGCCACTTTTTTTGCGCACCAAAAGTCCTGCATGCTGCATCTTTGGTGCTCTTTAGGAAAGTGTGGCAAAAACATGTACCCTAATAGAGGTCTATGGGAAAACAGCTAAAAGTGCATGTAAAATGAACGTAAGCCACGCACACACCTACAACGCAGCCAAAATGCAACACACCAGTGTGAACCCAGCCTTAGTAAATAACTTAGGATATGGTTTTATAAACAACCGTCCTGTGCTAAATGTAAAATAAATATAGAGACTTGCTATTATGTTTTATTTAGTTGATAGTGATTATAATGCAGATTATAATGCAGAGGTTAGCCATGAATGATGCAAAATGGCCCAATACAATACTCATAGAGGATCTAGACCAGCCTTTCTCAACCTTTTTAACACAGAGGAACCCCTGAAATAACTTTCTGGTCTCAGGGAACCCCTGCTAAAAATGACTGTCTAAAACTCATGTTACAATAGTGTGATGGTAAGTGGGAAGAATGCTCCTAACACTTGTGTAATTGGGAAGAATGACCCCCTTCAGGGTGGCGGACTGACAACTCATGGGGCCCCCGGGCAATCGGGGATCATGGGGCCCCTGTGTCCTTGCCCAAACTCAAAAAAGCCTATGAAAAAGGTACCAGGGGCATCCCATAGGGCCCCCTACTGACCCCGGGCCCTTGGGCAGTGCCCGAGTTTCCAAATGGTCAGTCCGCCCCTGACCCCCTTACAGATAGATAAAAAGATCAATGGTGTCAGTAGAAATGTATCTGAGAGTCAGAAATTTTTCATTGCTCAAGGAACCCCTAGCAACCTCCTGGAGGAGCCCTGGTTGAGAAACCCTGATCTAGAGCAGCCTTTCTCAACCAGGGTGCCTCGAGGTTTGTTCGGGGGTCCCTTGGCAAAATGTCTAAAAACTGCCCAAAACTTGTATAAAAGCCAGCGGGTGGAACAAGCCTGCCTTTTAGTTACACAAAGCCACAGGTTTTCATTGTGCACCATTATGACCTTCTAGTTGCTGGCGTCCTGACAACCAATGACATCATCAGTTGATAAGGAGGATGTCAGATGCCTGCACAGCATCCTAGTTTGACTCTCCCCTGCCCCTCTCCATCAGTGCTGGGGTCACATTAGCTCAGTGATGGAGAAAAACTGAGGGAGAAGAGAAACATCGGAATACTAGTCGTTACCAGTGTACAAAAATATATTTGCTTTGGAAGAATAAATCACCTCTAATGTTGGGTGTTCTATGTGTGGATGTTGCAGAGTTGTATAAAACTATTAGAATAGTTTTTCACATTTTAGAATGGGGTGCCTCAAAACTGTCCATTATTATAAAGGGTGCCTTGACTGAAAAAAGGTTGAGAAACACTGATCTAGAGTACTGTAAAGGCCAATTCCAGGTGATTTTTTTCTTTTAAATGTATTCTCTTTTTATTGGTTAATTTCCACAAATATATAAAATACGTATAGACCGTTATTTCAAATTATGCATGTCGGATTTCTTCATCAATTTACATCCTTTCATAAAAATCCACCCCTACTAACATAGAAAAAAAAGGAAAATATTTGTTTCAAATGATATACAAACCTATAAACATGATATCCTACACATGAAGCCACATTTATTCAGATATTTTTACATTAATTTTATTCCTATACTCCTTTTTTTAACCGCTTCCTGACCGCCCTATAGCAGAACTACTGCTACAGGGTGGCAGGGCTGCACAAAATCGTGTATATATACGTGATTTTGTATTTCCGGGTAGGGGGCGCATGCGTCCTACCCACGTCACCATTGGCAGCTTCAGCTGTCAATCACCGGGTACCGGTGGGTGATTCCCCACCCTGCAATTGCCGAGTATCACTGACGGGGGAGACGTCTGTATGTAAATAATAGAGATCTCTCCCCTATCAGCTCCTGCAAACTGCTTTGTATCGCTCTGCATGGCAGAGCGATACAAACCACTGTGCTTACAGTAAAACACAACACAGCACACAATTATCCCTTTGATCGCCCCAAATGTTAACCTCTTCCTGGAACCTCTTCCAGTGTCATTAGTGCTTTTTATTAGCACTGGTCACTGTATTAGTGTCATTGGGATGTCAGTGGCAGTTAGTTTCCCGCCAGTGCCAGAATGCCCGTCGCAGTCCTTGCAGGGGAAAATCTCTTTTTTTTTCAGGTGTACTACCGTTTTAATAATTGTTACAATATTGCCAGCTTTAATATTGAGCTCCTGTGCACCAAACTGCTGTTTTTAGATTGAGATATTTCTATGTATATATTGCTGCATTCTTTTAACCAAAGATTATCAGGGTAGATAGGTTATGGAGTATGACCAAGATATAAAAATGTTTCTAGTGTAAATAATGCAGTTATCGTACATGTTGGTAGATGTGGTCAGATAATGACAATGTGCTGATCTAGCTGGTGTAACTGCTCATCCTTAGACCACTAGACTGCGCCTATATGCTGGAGGAAGCAGAAACAAGCTCTTGTCCACCTTGGTAGCCATTGTGGAGGGCTTTAGGGAAAGCTCCAATATCAGACTACAAATGCTGGCATGCAAGTATGTTGATTTCTGGAGCTTGCTGCAAATTTTTCTTTCTGGCAAGAGGTTACATTGCTAAAAACAAATGTAAAAAGCTTTCAAATATCCTAGACTTATCTGTCAGAAAATGCATATTTGTGTTAAAGTAGAACTAAAAGCATTTTTTTCATCTTGACTAGAATAAGGGAGAATCATAACCCCTGTGAGGTTTTTTTGCCATCGGTGTCTCATTGGGGTGATTTTCCTTCACTTCCTGTCCCATAGCCAAAACAGGAAGTGAGGGAATACCCGGTTATCACCAGGGAACCCAGAGCTCATGTCCCGATTGAAAGATTTCCCCTCCATCCCACTATGCTAAGCCCATATGATGGAAAAAGCAGAAACAAGCTCTTGTCCATCTTGGTAGCCATTGTGGAGGGTTTTAGGGAATGGTTTGATATCTTACCACGAATGCTGGCATGCAGGTATGTTGATCTCTGGAGCTGGGAGCCTGCTGCAATTTTTTTTCTGGCAGGAGGTTGCATTGTCAAAAACAAATGTAAAAAGCTTTCAATTATCCTAGACTTATCTGTCAGAAAATGCATATTTGTGTTAAAGTAGAACTAAAAGCATTTTTTTCATCTTGGATAGAATAAGGGAGGATTAGAACCCATGTGAGGTTTTTGCCGTGTCCCATTGGGGTGATTTTCCTTCACTTCCTGTCCCATAGCCAAAACAGGAAGTGAGGGAATCCCAGATTATCACAAGGGTCACTAGAGCTCGTGTCCCATTTGGAAGATTTCCCCTCCATCCCTGTACTGGTGACATCCCAAGATTTGGGATTTTGTTTCACTTTTGATGATAATAGTACACAGGACAATTAGAGAGACAGTGAATCTCCCTTACAGGGCACAGGCAGCAATAAAAACAAGTGTTCTAATCAATCTGAACTCTATCCAAGAACAAAAAAAAAAAGTGTTGTCTTTAGTTATACTCTAAGTCCATTCTAGCTCAGACATCCTGTCAGACAGCTCAGCCAAATCCTGGCCTCACATACAGTTAAGGAGGTGCAGTCTGAGTAATTCCTTGCTGCTGCTGCCGCCGACGCCCCTCAGCTCTTTACGAGAATCTAAATGTTGGAAGGCAGAGGTGGGCATTCTGATCATATCACTGCTGTGATTGGGTGTCACAGCAGTCACGAGATTGGAAGCTCCCAATCACAAGCATGCATTGTGACCAGGAGCGGACTGACCATTTGGGCATTGCCCGAGGGCCCGGGGTCAGTAGGGGGCCCGGTGAGAAGCTCACTGGGCACAATTCACTAAGCGGTATCTTACTGCATCCGAGTATGTGGTAGGATACTGCATAGCATTTAAAAAAAAACAAAAACATTTGAATTCACCAAAAACACATGCGGTATTTTAGTAGTGACAACCATGTGTTAATGTTTCAGCTGTCAGCGGGGTTCCCCACTGACAGCTAAATATAAAAGAGAATTGCCGGCAATTAAAAAGATCATTTAAAAAACTGGCATTGATCACTGGTGCAATGCTTTCCAGGCTCCTGCAACATAAAAAGAATGCACATTTTTTTTACCAGCAAAAAATATGCATTTATTATTTTTTTATCAAAAGGTGAACTTATCCGTTAAGTCAACCCTGTGCTACCTGGGAATTTTAGTAAAAGCCTGATTGGTTTACAGTGCTGCCCTTTCCTGTCTACAGTTCCGCTTTAAGTCTAGGTTCACGCCTATGCAGATTGCGTTTTTGCACTTGCGTTTTTGCTGCGTTTTTGATGTTTTTTTTTTCTTGTTGCTAGGAAGATTTTAAATGCATTAAAAACGCAGCAAAAATGCAATACATGCTTTTCTGCAGCGTTCTCATTGAAGTCTATAGAACCAAAAATGCAATGTTTTGTGTTTAATAAAGTCCCTGACCCTTTCCAAAAAACACACCAGGTGAAAACACACAGATGAGAACATGTCCCATAGGAAATCATGTTAAATGGACTGTACTGCGTTTCTGCAAAATGCTGCAGAAAACGCTTAGGAGTGAACCTAGGGTAAGGGCCAGTTCACGCTACAAATATGCACTCCGGATACGTTTTTGCTTACAGTTCACACCGAAAGCAGTTCAGGTGCAGTTTTTAATGCAGTTTGCTATGTTCCAGTATGGTTCTGTGCAGAAAAAATGCAGCATGTTTTACTTTTTTTTTTTTCTGCACTGGAAACTGACTGGAACTTACTGCAGTGGTGTGAACTAGGGCCATTGGAATACATGGAAAACACCAAGCATGCATTTTTGATGTAGAAAAAAGGGCACTGAACTGCATCTAGTGTGAACTAGCCCTAAGGTCCGGTTCACACTATAGAAACGCAGTAGCGATGCATTCTGGATGCATTTCCGCGTGAACGTTTTTGATGCTTTTTTGACACATTACGGTGCATTTGACACGTTCCAGTGTGGTTTGTTTTTTATGCATTCCAGTTCATTTTTCCCGCTCTTTTTTTCTTCAATTGAAATAGGGACATTGCTTTCCACTGCGTTTTTGGTGCGTTCCAGTACAGTTCTGTGCAGAAAAAATGCAGCCTGTTCTACTTTTTTTTTTCTGCAACGGAACGCACTGGAACTGCAACCACTGATGTGAACTATGACACTGACAACCACATAGCCTACTTTCTGTGCGTATTGGATGCAGAAAAAGGCAAGTGAAACGCATGTAGTGTGAACTGGCCCTTAACCACTTGTCGTCTGTCCAATGTATATAAACGGCCGGACGGTGGCAGTCCAGGGGCTGGTTGTCGTTCATAAACGGCACCCGCCATTATGGACTGTGTGCGTTCCCTGGGAGTGCGCAGCACCGCAATCCGGTGCCCGCTGTGTCCTCCAGACACAGTGGAACACCGATCATCATACGGGACCTCTCTGCGAGGTCCTGATCATGTGATCACTGATTGGCCAATCAGTGATCACATGCAGAGTAGTAAGCAAGATGTCACTTCTGACACCATTGCTTACTACGTGTGAAATCTGTGAATGATCACAGAGGTCACATAGTACAAGGCTATTCACAACAGCCTTGTACCATGTGACAAGCTGTAACCAATCACAGCTCACACAGTAGTTCTCAATGGCTGCAAGAATGCAGCCAGAGAGAAGGAGAACTGATTGCTTTTACAGCCTCTGTGGGTGTAAGAGCAGTGTAAAAAAAAAAAAAAAAAATCTTCATCACCCCCCACAAGTAGTACAGTGTCACCACGATGACACTGTACTGCTACGGTGACAGTATGTAGAAAAAAAAAAAATAATAATAATATAAAAAAAAATTAAATAAAAATGTAAAAATTATTTTTTAAAAATGATAATGGTTGGTTATAAACTAATTTGGGTTATTTTATTTTCCTAAAAAGATAACTGAATACATTTTGGACAAGATTTATGATGAAATATTATATATTTGCAAAATTTTATAATAACTTTTTTTCAAAATTTTTGGACGTTTTCATTTATATAGCAAAAAAATAAAAATCCCAGTGGTGAATAAATACCACCAAAATAAAGCTTTATCTGTCTAAAAAAAAAATTCAAAAAACTTCATATGGGTACAGTGTTGCAAGACTGCGCAACTGTCATTCAAAGTGTGATAGCACTGAAAGCTGAAAATTGGCCTGGGCAGGAAGGGGGTAAAAGTGTCCGGACTGGAAGTGGTTAAACTGTTAATCAGCAATCCTGAAAGGAGGGTCCAACATGTCTGCACTTGCAGTCAGCCTGTAGAGTGCCATGGGAGCCCTGACACCAAGGGCCTCTCTTTTCCAGATTTGTGAAGCTCCCAACATACAGTTAATGCTAAGACTGAATCACTGAAGTGCTGATTCAGTTATGTGGTAATTCTGGAGGCTGTAAATTAGCGCCATTTAGCAACTATTTGCTAAGCGTCTATCTATCTTGCTTGATGTGCTTAACTTTGTGACAACGCTCCCTCTCTGCTGCTATATGCTGTCATTATTTTGGAAACTTACGGCAGTCGGACATTAAATGAAGCTTGTGGTGAGAATTCCCAGTGTTACTGGAAGCATGTATCCCAATGTGCATACAATACACAAAGCTACTTTCCCAGGACTGGGCCGATGTTTTACCCTGCATCGCTACCACTAGGCCCAAATCGCAAAGAGTTATTTTCCCCTTTAAATTTTGAGATAAAATACCTCATAGCCGTTTAAAAAAAAAAAAAAATGTAGTTCACAAAAAAAAAATTGCTAATAAAATAAAGCATGAATTATTTCATCAAAATGTGAGGTATTTACCTCATGATGTGATATCCAGTGGAATGGATACAGTGGAGAAGGATTAGAAGCTGTCAGTTTTTATTGCTAATGAAAAGGTAAAATGGTTTAAACTGTAGAAATATGCCAACGCAAGTCAGTGCGGTCCCCGCAGCAGATGTATTATTGCAAAAGAAAAAAGGTGACTGAAATATGTCAAAGGGAAGCTGCTTTCACAGGACGCACCTGGTGTATCAAAAACGTAAAGTGTTACTAAACCCACAACAGTAAAATCAGTCTGTATATGCAGTAAAGTATGCTGGTTATACTCACTGTGGAACCTAAGGGGTTATCCTCTGCATTGTTTAAAAATGCTGTTTGATCCTGTCTTCTCTGATCCTCCCCTTCTTCCAATGTTCCCCTCTTATCTCCTGATAAGACATATTGTGTGGAGTCCCTCTGCACATGCTCAGTTTCATGTGTATTGCTAGATAGGTTTTTTTTTGTTTGTTTGTTTTTCTTGGAAGAGTGCACATGATCAGCACAGGGCCAATCAGCACTATCCAGACAGAGGTCAGGGGTTCTGCATCTGCATCCTAGAGCAGAAAGAAAACTCCTCCTACAAGTTTTAACCAGTGCTGTGCTGGACACCGATAGAAATCACAAGACTGCTCTAACTGCTGATGAGAAAAGGTATTTAGCAGTTTATATTTACTAAAATAATTGCATTTCCATGTTCTGTGTACTGTGGGAGACCAGATATAGTGAATGCAGGGTCCTGGGTTTAGTAACACTTTAATTAAATACAAAATGACTTTATAATTGTCAAATATTGAATGAAAATTGTATAAAAAAAATAAATAAATAAATAAATCACACACTTATATAAATACCCTTCTTCCATCAATAAATAAGACAATGTTGTCATAGGGAAGATTTCCCTTCACTTCCTGTCCCATAGCCAAAACAGGAAGTGAGAGCAAATCCCTGAAAAACTAAAAGAATCCATTGGGGATCCCCATTTTGCCAGAACCAGTGACCCATTGGAAGATTTCCCCTCAAATATTTTTCTTGGGACATCCCCCAGAAATTTTGGGATTTTCTATTACCTTCAATCAATGATAATAGTGAAGAGGACAAATAGGGTGAATCTCCCTATTGGAGGCACAAACGGCAATAAAAACCTGAGAGGGGTTCTAATTCCTCTCCACTCTACTTTAACCTCTTGGCGGCGAGCATACTCAAATTAGAGGCCCACTGGATTGGGCTTTTGTCCATGGGGCCGCTAATTTGTGTAACTGTCTTTATGCAGTGAGCATGCTGCACGACGCGCTCCCAGCACAAAGACTGGGGTGTCAGTGAGGGCCCCGGTTCCTGGAATAACAATCAGGACCCGGAATTCCTGATTCCAGGTTACATCATCCTGTGAAAGCTTCTGATTGGATATCACAGTGATCAGTCACTGTGAAGCCCGCACCCCTTTTTTCTCTCTCTCTAAATGGAGGAGGGAGATGCATTGTATCTCTCTCTGTCATTTCAGAGAGAAAAAAAAAGTGTTTGGAAAAAAATAAATAAAAATAATAAAATAAAAATACCTAGATCAAGGTTTGATCTAGGTCAGTGTCAAAGTTAGTGTTAGGGTCAAGGTCAGGGTCAAAGGTCCAGAATTTTTTATTTTTTTTTAAATATTAGTATCAGTGTCAGTTAGTGGCAGGATTAAAAAAAAAAAAGGAAAATGCGCACTATTGTTTCTGGGCTGTACTACGGGTACAAACAACAACTAACGTACACATATGTGGTATCGCTGCGAACGTAAGGAGCAGCAGAAATTATTTAGGGTTGTTCTTTGGTGGTTGGTTATGGTAGTAAAAAATTTTTTTTTTTTACTATTTTGGGTCAGTTTTCCTTTGATAAAAAAAAAAAATCAGCTATCCATTAACAATTGCCACCAAATGAAAGCCCAATTTGTCCTGGAAAAACAAGGTATAATTCACCTGGAAGTACAAAGTAGTTGTCATGCTATGTAGTTTTGCTAACACATGTCAAAGTTGCAAAATTGTGCTTAGGCTTTAAGGTTTGTTTTACCCTTAGGCGTGAAGGGGTTAAGTAAATCTCCAATGATTCTGAGTTCTTCCATATTTAGGTTTCTATGCATTACTGTTGAAAGAACTGATCCAAAAGTGTAGAGACTACTCCAAATTGGCGATTATAGTTTTACATTCCTTAAATACCTCATGCCTGGACCACTACTTATTAAATCATGCATTTATTTATGTATTTCCTTTAGTGAATTGACTTTGGTGTCGTTTTATGAGATATTTATCAAAACGTTTTTGCTTTTTGGAGGTAAATACTGCATCAGGCTCCATTCACACCTATGGAGTTTGCTTTTTTGTCCGTTTTGCAGTGCTTTTTTCAGTTCACTTTGCCTTTTTGTACACGCATTTTTGCTGCAATTTTGCATTTATCAGTTTTTTTTTTTTAAACTGGAATTTTTTTTTGCTGGGCAAAATTGCGACAAAAAAAACTATCATGCATTTCAGCAGATTCTCCATTGAACTTTATTGTAGCAAAAATGCTGCTTTTTGCTTTTAAATGTCCCTGACCCTTTCCAAAAACACAGCAAATCAAAAAAGTGGAATTTTTCTTTTTGCTGGGCAAAATAAAAATGCAAAACATGGCAAAAATGCACTACCATGCATTTCAGCAGATTCTCCATTGAACAATATTGTAGCAAAAATGCTGCTTTTTGCTTTTAAAATGTCCCTGACCCTTTCCAAAATCACAGCAGCTCAAAAAAGCATAGATGTGAACATGTTCAAGCAAAAACGCTAAAAAATGCATTGGTGTGAACGGAGCCGAAAGGGTATTGAAATTACATTTTCAGCATAGTATGAGATAACCGGGGAAAAATGTGTCACGTGATTCAGTTGTATCATGAGATATTCTTTAGCGAATTGAGCCCAATGTTCTTTATGGACAGTCCTGACACACTAAATTTTGAAGGACACTGTGATGGAGGGTAGGCAGGACAGAACACACAGAGTAGATGGCGAACGCACAAAGCTTTATTGAGGCAAACACATGACAGTCACTGAATAGGGAAGTTAGCAGGGAGGGCGAATACGCCAGTACAGGGCGACAAGGAGGGACCAACACACTTAAAGTCCAACACCGAGAGCCAAGGAAGAGTCTCTGTAGCAATTGTAATCCAACAGGGGGTTTGGTGTGAGTCTCTGTAGCAAGTAATCCAACAGAGGGTTTGGTGTGGGGTCAGCACAGGAACAGTTCAAGTGAAGCAGGGAGAGAGCATGTACTCACGGATCTCCGGTGTCTAGCAGACAGTCTTCCCCAGCTCTGGGGGGGGGGGGGGGGTCCTAGGCAGGCTTGGGTCTCTGCAGAACCTGGCCACGAAAGGTCCCAACCGCAGCTCAGGCTCATTCCATCAGCTACACAGCGGTGAATACCTCGGGAGCCCTGGCATCAGCTTCTTAAACTGAGGGGCCCGGAGCTGGTGTGGCTCCAGCTTGTCTTAGGAATGCCTTTCATCTCTGCAGAAGGGGAGAGGGGCCCATTCAAAAAGCCAGCAGAGCAGGGATAGAGCAAGGGGGCTGAGAGGGGAAAGCAGCTGCGACAGACACACATAGGGAAAAACTGTGCACCAGCCCTGAACAGTATGGTAGTGTAAAAGGCCTGTTGTGACCTTATATAAGAGTACGCCAAGGGCCTTTATAGCAAGTACGGAGGATTGATAGATGCAAATATATGAATTGCTGATGAATAGGTCATGCATGGTCCCATTTGAAACTTCCTTCCAAGGGTATCTCTTTACCCTTGATTGTTGCAGGATCTGTTGTGAGCTTAGCCTTATGACCTTATGGAGTAGTGAGAGCTCAAAGTGACACAATGGATAACCCATCTGTAAGGAAATATGTTTTATTAACTGGTATCCATTTTGTATAATGGCTCTGTTTCTAGATGTGTGAATAGTTAGTTTTGTTTTTGTAACTCCTCTCTCTTTTTTTAGACTAGTTTAATTTCTGTAAATGGAACTACCTTATATGGTATCCCTCAGTTTCTGTTCTTCATGTAACTATATTGATAAGAATGGAATGTTTCATCGGTCATCCTGAGATTAAGCAACGCCTACTGAGTTCTGTATAACATTCTTGTCATGCATTAAACTTTCAGAGATTTAGCTTGCACACTTCGGTGTCTGAAGCTTTATTTCTCCCAGGCCTGAGTGTGAAAATAACGAGGACAGGGGCTACAGACATAGGCTGATTCCTATCACCATCTGAATAGTCCAATAAGCATGGAAAGTCACCGACCATCCAGAAAATTATTTTCTACCTATATAATTTATACCAATGGAACCTGTAACATGGATCCGTCGCAATAAAATGGCCTGTTAAAAAAACAAAAAAAAACAAATGTTAGCTTACCTTTACCTGTGCAGTATCTTTGTGGCGGCGCACTGGATGTCCAAAATGTTATCAAATCTATATCCTTTTAGGACATTTTTTTTATTTTGGAAACCGCCAAAAGTCAGGAGAATAAGATGGTTGGTCACATTTCAGAATGGATTTCTGGGCTAGGAACTCACGAACACTTAACGCATCATGTACTGTTGTGGTGGAGAATCGAATTGTCAAGCCAGATTTTCTGTCTTTTCCACCAGATTCCTGTAACCTTTTCAGAATTTCTAAGTAATAATGTTGGTTGACAGTTGTACCATGTTCTGTGAACTTGTAGTGAACTATCCCCTTGTGATCACCAGCATGGTTCTGAACGGAGAACGAGATATGTGTGCTTTCTTTAGGCGAGGTAAATTCTTTGTTTTCCCGCCCCTCCTTAAACTGCCTATGCCATTCAAAACTCTTCAAAAAATATTTTCACGGAATGTTCACCATAAGCCTGTTGTAACAGAGCTAAAGTTTCACTCACACTTTTGCAAATTTGATGTTAATCCGCTGCTGCAGATTCATGTCACTCATTTTCTGCCAACAATGCAAAGCACACACATTATTTCTTCTACTACTCTGTAAGTACTGAGTCAACTGGTCTGTGTCCCACACAAGAGGAAGTTAGAACATGCTAGAGTGCGAATGGCTGTGTGACTTGCCACCATAGTGCTACGCCGAGGAATTAAATTGTCACACCTCATATATATAGAGAGACCAAATTGGTGTGGGAAATTATGTCACAAGAGTCTATGTGATAACTACTGCAGGTTTGTACATACATATACTGTAGATTTGAGGTCATTTTACAGGATCAGGTACACTATGATCCAAATCTTGTATTCTCATGATGTCTCCATGTTCCAGGGTGCGAAGCACATTCAGGAAGGGTTTCATGAACACCAATATGGTCCCTTCAAATCTGGAGCATGGAGGCCACACTAGATTTGATCTCCTTATTTATTACAGGTATTTACATCATTGTAACAAAAAAAAAAAAAAAAAAAAAAAAAATATATATATATATATATATATATATATATATATATTGTACATTGAGATCAGTCCTTGCCCTTGTGGAGCTTTTACTCTAAGGTCCCTCCCTCATATGCACAGGGGCGTATTTACCACAAGGCAAACAAGGCACTTGCCTAGGGCAGCATTTTTCAAGGGGGTAGCATCTCCTCCCAGAAGAAGGGATGAAAGAAGGGACATGCACACCATGGAAACCAGGTGGGATCCAAGAGAGGCTGTGGGCTGCTTGATGTGTATGTAGAGCTTGACTCTTGGTTCCGGGGATGTTCGAAGCTTTGAAGATGAGTGCCTTTCTCTCTATTGCCGGGAGGGGGGGGTAGTGGAAGGCTCTCCCGGGTGGGGGGCAGGGGTGTTGTTGGCCAATGTCAGGCTCTATCTGTGGGAGGGGGAAGGGGGGGTGTTGGTCAGTGTCCGTGGAAGCAGATGCCTAGGGCAGCACAAAACCTAAATACACCACTGCATATGCATACATGGTAGGGCCAATTTAAATATGTGTCAATTAACTTACTTTACAATATGAGGGCAGACAGTACAGTTACAATACAGTTCAATACAGGAGGAATCAGAGAGTCGTGTTCGTTAGGAGCTTACAATCTAAACGGGAGGGCCAAGTTATACAAAAGGTAGTAGCTGTGGAGGATAAGCTGATGGTGAAAATAAAAGCACAGTTGTTAGCTGGAGGAAGGATAGGCATCTCTAAAGAGAAGGGTTTTCAGGGATCACCTGGATTTGAGTAGGAGCTAGTCAGACAGGGGTAGGGAGTTCCATAGGATGAGGGAGGCTCTGGAGAAGTCCTGGAGATGAGCGTGGGAGCTGAAGAGCAGGATGTCTTGGATAGGAATAAAGAGAATTATTTGCTTGGTATTTTGAGAAAAGGTTAGTGGTGTAGCTGGGGGGCAGAGTACTTTAATCAAAGGCAGCTCATATCCTGATCAAGTCCTTGATAAGACGATAGTAGGTTTTTCTCTTATTTTGTCCACCTTTGTGGTCAGAGGGCCCTTGAGATTTTCACTTGTGGAACATTGCTGCTCTCTTTTTCTCTGCTTTGTAATATGTGTGCCTTGAAAGCTTTGTAAAAAGTGATCTGTCAACATGGCATTCTTCCTTCCCACATTTGGCATGAAGTTACGGTTAGAAGCTGACAGTCTATTAGCAGCTGTAAAGGTACATGCATGTTGCCAGTAAGATCCTGCATAATGGGGCACATGAAATGATCAGTAAAGTGCTTACATTTACACACGTATAGACTTGAAACTTTCATTTGATTACAGTTGTGTATGTGCATGTATACATGTGACACGCATTTATATATGCATACATGTAAATTACTGGCCTCAGATACAAATTTTGAATGCAGTCCAAGTTTACTGATCTTTGTGCATGGGACCATAGAAAACAATAAAACTGCTGAGATTCATAATAAGGAATGAATCCCGCAGTACTCATTAATGCACTGATTTTTTTTTGTGGCGGTGTACAACAAACCTATGGGCTTGTTTACGTCTGTATTGGTCTCCTAAAAAGCATTGTACAGTGGATTGCTTTTCAAATAGGGGTACAGGTGTTGCAGGTATTCATTAGGCAATACCTCTTTTTTTTTTTTTTTCTTTTTGACAGCTGAATGGGTTTTTGAAATCCTGCAACCACAAGGCTAGAGTTTGGCTCACAGTGGTAGTGCGACCCTACTCATTAGAATGGGTCATTTTTGACAGTGGTACTGCCCACTGAATGTGACATAGGGTATATGTTTTGCTGTACTGTGTACAACTTCATCTGGCTGCCTTTGTAGCACAAGAGGGGCAGTAAAACCGTGGCTCAACTGCCCATTCTTATCCCTCCCCAAACCACAAGTGTGAACTAGGCCTTAATCTGAAGCCAGCAATGCCATCATATTCTGTATTCATCTTTCAGAAGAGAACAAATTAGTAGCAGAGTCTGCTGCACAGTCAGCCTAGTGCTTTATTAAGCATCCAAGGCAGTGCGTTGACTTTTACAAGTTGTTTTGGAACATGGCCTCTTTATGGACTGTGAATAATGATAGGCATGTAGAAAATAAGGATGTGAGAGCTCTGACAGGAATGCTTTTCATAAGGCCAATAGTTAGCATCAGCTTCAGCGCTTGTGAATGGGGAGGATCTTGTGATTTCTTACTAATAGTTTGCACAAGGTTCCACACGACCTAATTCCAATCTTTCACGATTATTATCTTTTAAAGGATAGGTTCACCTTCTGACACAAAATAATAAATGCACATTTTTTTGCAGGTTAAAAAAAATGTGCATTTATTATTTTGTTGCAGGAGCCTGTAACGCATTGCACCAGCGATCAGCAGGTCTCCTGCAGATCTGTCAGTATATCTGCTTACCCGTCCAGGATGTACAAGCAAACCGGTATACTGACAGGAAGAATTATTGAACTACCACGGCGATCCAAAGCACCATGGTAGTTCATTAAGAAGTACAAGCCGACAAGGATGTTGGGACTTGTAGTTCACTCATTCACAGAACTCTGTGAATGAATGAATGATGTGGCTGTGTGGCCAGAGCCCCGCACGGCTGCGCCAGTTTAAAAAACTGACCACTACGACAGGGAACTTTTTTGGGGGGGAATCAGGCAGCAGCTACAGCATTGGGATCATGTTACATGAGCCACCCTAAAAATGGGTGGAAAATGTAAGATGTTCCCAAAGGAGAACTTATCCTTTAATGCAGAATCACTGGCTTAGGTGCATTCCTAGGCTGACATCATTAGATTGACATGAGGGTTACATGGATAAGGGCCCATTCACATTTGTGAAGCTACACGGCTGATCATTTGAAGGTAATCACCACTTGAGCAATTACATGTGAGCATCTACGATTAGCTTTGGGAGCGGTGAGTCTCCCATTGCTTTCAATGGCACTCACGCCCACAGCTATTCTGCAGGAATTCCTTCTGGTTCTCCCATGTTATCTCTGGGGGCTCCATTCACAAGTGTGACTGGGGCCTAAGGCTACATTCACATTTGAGCGTTTTGTAGCTTAAAGCTCAAACTTAAAATAATTTTGTTTTCTATAGTGCCTGTCCACGTGATCAGATGTGAACAGGCACCATAGAGAACAATTGATTTTTTAAGTTTGAGCGTTTTTTGGAGCTTCAGGCTTCAAACTATAATACTCTCAAGTGTGAATGGGGCCTAAATCACCAGAAACTGAAACCAGCTTCTAGTGCAAAAACTGCTGTATGATGCTATTGTGAAAGAATGTTCTCCAGGACTTCCCCCATCCTCTGGAACTCACTACCCCAATCCATCAGACTGTCACCTACCCTCCTCACCTTTAGGGCTCGTTCACACTTGGCTGTTTTACCAACGCTTGCCAAACGCCCCTATAGCGTTTGGCAAGTGTTGATCCGGTGTTTGCGGAGCGTTTTTTAACACTCGGCAAACGCGGTTTAGCGGCGGTTGCTAGGCGTTTGCCGAGCGTTAACGTCCCACAAACGCATAATGCAGTTTGAGTGGTGTTACCGCTCCGCAAACGCCCCGCAACCACGTCGCAACCGCACCTCAAATGCCGGCCGGGCGTTTGCGGAGCGGCACCATAGACGAGAATAGGAGGCTTCAACACCTCCTGACTCGACCAGAGGCGTCCGTTTTGCCGTGACGCAACGCAAACACTCCCATTAGAACAGCACCATGTGCTGTAATGTGCAGAATTGGCAGAGGCGTTTGGGAAGCGGTAAAAACGCTTCCCAAACGCCTCTCTGCCGCCTGCACACAACGCTAGTGTGAACGTAGCCTTAGGCTCACCCTGAAAACCCATCTATTCAGGGAAGCCTACCCAGCCCTCACCTAACAGCCGATCTCCTCCACTCCTCCTACCACTCCATCCCCCACAGCCGCTTCCTCCTGTACCACTATCCCCTCCCTCCTAGATTGTAAGCTCGAAAGAGCAGGGCCCTTGACCCCTTGTGTTTTGTTACTGTGTTGTCTCATGTTCTGTCCCCCACTATAATGTACAGCGCTGAGCAAACCTTTTAGCGCTATATAAATACTGAATAATAATAATTAGTGTCTTGATTAGGGTTAACCCCGTCACGTTACCTTTTGGCAGTCCTTTAAGAGTGCTTTACTACCAGGAAGCAGGGTGGCTTTCCAATCAGGTGACCACTGTGATTGGCTCTCACAGTGATCGCATGATTAGGAGCCTGTCCTGCTGATTACTGATAAGAATCTGTGACTAGGACCCGTTAGAGAGAGCTCGGTCAGTGTGCTATACAGTATGTGAGCGCTCTCGGGACACAACCTCAGACTGCCATGGATGCATGTGTGTGACAGCTGAGTGTTAGTGCCCACTTTTCCTGCTGCCGCATATATGTGTTGCATGGTCAGGAAGAGGTTAATCTACACTATGTTGCCAAACGTATTGGATTGCCTGCCTTTACACACATGAACTTTAATGGTATCCAATCCGTAGTGTTCAATATTGAGTTGGCCCCGCCCTTTGCAGCTATAACAGCTTCAACTCTTCTGGGAAGGCTGTCCACAAGGTTTAGGAGGGTGTCTATGGGAATGTTTGACCATTCTTTCAGAAGCACATTTGTGAGGTCAGGCACTGATGTCAGACGAGAAGGCCTGGCTTGCAGTCTCTGCTCTAATTCATCCCAAAGGTGTTCTATCGGGTTGAGGTGAGGACTCTGTGCAGGCCACTCAGGTTCCTCCACACCAAACTCACTCATCCATGTCTTTATGGACCTTGCTTTGTGCACTGGTGTGCAGTCATGTTGGAACAGGAAGGGGCCATCCACAAACTGTTCCCACAAAGTTGGAAGCATGAAAGTGTCCAAAATGTCTTGGTATGCTGACGCCTTAAGAGTTCCCCTCACTGGGACTAAGGGGCCAAGTCCAACCCCTGAAAAACAACCCCACACCATAATTCCCCCTCCACCAAACTTTACACAATGCAATCAGGCAAGTACTGTTCTCCTGGCAACAGCCAAACCCAGACATGTCCATCGGATTGCTAGACAGAAAGGCGTGATTCGTCACTCCAGAGAACACATCTCTACTGCTCTAGAGTCCAGTGGCGGCGTGCTTTACACCACTGCATCTGATGCTTTGCATTGCACTTGATGTAAGGTTTGGATGCAGCTGCTCAGCCATGGAAACCCATTCCATGAAGCTCTCTGTGCACTGTTGTTGTGTTAATCTGAAGGCCACATGAAGTTTGGAGATATTTAGCTATTGACTCTGCAGACAGTTTGCAACTTCTGAACACTGTGCGCTTCAGCATGTGCTGACCCCACTCTGTCATTTTACTCGGTCTACCACTTCGTGGCTGAGTTGTTGTTCCCAGTTGCTTCCACTTTGTTATAATACCACTAACAGTTGACCGTGGAATATTTAGTAGCAAGGAAATTTCATGGATGGACTTATTGCACAGGTGACAACCTATCACGTTACCATGCTTAATTTCACTGAGCTCCTGAGAACTGCCCATCCTTTCACAAATGTTTGTAGAAGCAGTCTGCATGCCTAGGTGCTTGATTTTATATACCTATGACCATGGAGGGGATTGGAACACCTGAATCCAATGATTTGGAGGGGTGTTCCAATACTTTTGGCAATATAGTGTATATTGGATAGGAAAAATTGCTAAATCTCAAATGTGTAATAAATCCCTAATGGTTCCACATAATTAAAATATAGCAGTGAGGGGCTGATTGCTTAAAGTGTAATTATACCTCCATTTTTATTTTTTTTTTAGTTTTGGATAAAGTTGTAAAAGATCAGAACCCCTATCAACACAAAAACAATAAAAAGCTGACAGAGGTTCTAGCATTCCACTACTTAGCCTAAACACGCATTTTTACTTCTGTCTGTGCTGCTATTGGAGAGTTCTGGTCTGATGAAGAGGTTGTTTATGGGATAGTGAGTGAGGGAATCTCTCTCTAATGAAGCCCCAGATAGTAATAAAACCTGACAGGGGTTCTAATCCTTCTTCATTTTACATTGTAAAACTGAACTGCAAGCCAAGCGTTTGGCTTGTGGTCACCAGAAGTGTATTTACCATAAGGCATTTGCCTAAGGTGGCATTTTTAAGGGGGGCAGCGGCATTTTTCGGGGGGGGGGGGGGCACCACCGCTCCAGAAAAAAGGGATGGAAGAATGGACACACGCAGCATGAGGACCAGGTGGGATCTGAGAGAGGCTGCTTGATGGTGTATGGAGAGCCTGACTCTTGTTCCTGGGGATGTCCGGAGTTGTGAAAGTGAGTCTTCTCTCTTGATGGGGGGGGGGCAATTTTTGTGTTGCCTAGGGCAGCACGAAACCTAAATACACCACTGGTGGTCACAGTGTGGCTCCCCTGATCTCACTGGGTGAGTTTGACAGGCAGTGCTGCCGGTCACACTATGCAGCCCCAAGCCACAGCATGTGTACAGCCCTGTCAAGCTCTGTTAGAATTCAAGTGGATGGCATGGGGCGGTAAAACCATGGCTCAGCTGCATGTTTGTACTGCTCCCCGGCAGCCCATTCATTTTAAAGGCCATCTCCGGGAATGACAAAAAAAACAAAATCCCTGGCAGGGAACAAATATCAAGGGTTAAATGCTTGTTGGTGGATGATTCTGTTATTGGCTCTGCATTATAATTGATGACATCATCATATGACCGCAGCCCAGAGCATCTCATGGAATAGGCTGTGGGAGATGGATCACACAGATATAGGCAGGTTGCCGAGTGAGGAGTAAGCCCTTGTTCACATCTATGCATGGTTGCAGGAATCACAGTGATTCCCACACCCGCAACCACCCACTGTAAAAACATGCTGCTGTGAGAAAACATGCAGGGGTGCCCATCATTCTAAATGGCACCCCCACGCGTGTAAAAACACAGTGCGTTTTCAGGAACCGCATGGAAATGGTATGGTCAAAAAGGACTGTGATTTCCCTGCGCGACATGTTTTGAAAATGGTGCAAGCACCTTTTTCGGCTGAAAACACAGGCATTTCAGCTCATTCAAATGATGGGTCACTGTGCCTGTGCAAATGCAGCCCCAAGAAATGCGGAGATGTGAACCAGGCCTATTACAAATATTACACCTTGCTTCTCATCCCCTAAATTTAACAAGCATTTAACCCTTATATGCTGGTGTATTGCAAAGGGGTGTGTTTTTTTGTTTTACATTTTTGGAGTTAGGCTTCAAATGGGCTCCCTATAAACCTAAGGTCCATTCATACCTATGTGTTGTAGGAACGTGCATTAACATTCTTATTACCCGTGTTACAGTAACATAGATCAATGTACTGTGTTACAATGCCATTCACTGCGAATGGTGCCCCAGCACACAGCACAATAGCTGCCATACCATGCCTTGGCAAAAATGTATGTCTGTTCATTTGTCCATTGAAGTGGGTTGGCAGCCTTATGCATAATGAATGAGCTACCCTAGTACAAGTAGAAGTTGAAGCACTAAAAACCCTAATAGCCTAAAGTAATGAGCATGGACACATAGGATAACACTATTTAGCTTCTAGGAGCAGGAAAAAAAAAAAGAAAATCTATTACCAGTTTCTAGGCTCTTAAAAAAAACTCTAGTGTGCATGGAGCCTCAATGTGTGGCTGGCTGATTAAAAAAAAAAAAAAAGAAAGAAAAAAGGATTCACCTATAATCAGCTTTAGCCTGAGGTCCCTTTTACACAAATGGTCCAATCAGATCTGCCTGTCAGTTTTTCAGGCAGATGTGATCAGACCCTCTATTCACCCCTATGGACCAGCAGGTATAAATGGACTTTTACACCTGCCTACCTCCAATCTGATCCGCTAAAAAATTAAAAAGGGCACAGAAGGCTTTCCATCTACCTCCATCTAGGTGGATAAGAGGGCAGTCGGGTGTAAATGGACAGTGGAGTTTACTTTCGTCTGGCCGCCTATAGAGCAGAGTGGGCTCGGTCTGTGTCCACTCTCCAGAAACTGAGCAGACATGGATGTGTCATCCACTCTGCTCAGTAGGGGATCAGCTTTTGATCCGCTGCTGATCAAAACGGAGTCCGCCTTGTATGAAAGTGGCCTAAAAATTCCTCATACGCTCCACAGACATGCTGGTAGGTTAATTGACCCCAGTAGTTGTATGTATGTGAGATAGGGACCTTAAATTGTATCCTCCTTGAAGGCAGAGACTGATGTACAGTATACGTAAAGCGCTGCATAAATAGACCATGCTATACAAGTTGTATTTAATCGGGGTACATGCCACTCTGTACTGCGACGCAGCACATAAATACACCACTTAACAATACAGTCCCAATCATACGATAAATACCGTATTTACTCGAGTCAAATGCCCACCTCTATTTTGAAAGGCTTGAAATTGAAAAAAAAGTTTGATGGCGATTGTAGTGCGCACCTGCGTACGACAATGGGTTAAAGTTACGGACTTTCATTTTATTGCTGGTAATTAGAGCAAATACAGTAATAAAATGTGACAGCGGGCTTATGTTAAGATTTTTTACTTTTGGTAATTACAGTACTTTAGACAGCAACAATAAATTCACCATATGTTATGGTACATTTTGTATTACAATATAGTAAACGATTAAGAGCTCATATACACTGCAGCTGATAACCTCATGTTTAGGAGCTGTTCAGCGGTTTTTTCAGCATCCCCTAAACTCACCCTAATGTTTCCCTATGTGTCCATGTACATTATGTTGTTTACAGTCATTTACAGGCAGTTGAGTTTACAGTCTTTTTTTTTAACACAACAAACTTGTGTTCAAGAGTAGATTTTATCAGCGTTCGTTTCAAATGCAAAACGCTTGTAAAATCAAGTTTATAAGCGTTTCCAGTTTTTTATTTTTTTTTTTTTAATTCTTCCAGTTCCCGATGCTGGCTAGAGCCTTTTTTCATCATGAAAAATGCATGCAAAGAGTTTTCAAGGTGCTCAGATGGACAAAACACTGAACACAGGATGTTCCTACCAAGCTTATCACACATCGTAATGACCAATTCACCCACCCTTGGAAACAAAAGAATGCACATTCACACCTCAAATTAGTCATGAAGACCCCTTGCCAGGTGGCCTTAATGGCTCCCTCCAGGAGACACCTTCCCACCCTTGGAAACAAAAGATATGTTAATGAGCAACTCACACCTAATTATCTCAAAACATACTGCTGTCTCTGCTTCTACTGTGTGTATTTCTCTAAAACAGTCTGAAATAGTTAATAATTTCCCACTTTTCAGTGCATTCTGGGCATTTGGGAGGTTCTCCTGTGCTTATCTTTAAAAAACACTTCTAAACGCAAATGCGGCTAAACAGACATTTTTTAACCTACGTTTTCCAGTGGTCAGTTTCCATCATTCAGAAACGTCCTGTGTACATGGGCCCTAAACCAAATACTGACCTAAAACAAGTTTTTACATTGAAAACTTTTTAATAAACGCTAAGTTTAAGTATAGCTTGGAAGGACAGCTTAATATTACGGGATGGAGATGGGGGGCGGTTGCTCTGGAGAAGATGGGGGGGGGGGAGGCTGCTAGAGATGAGGGGGTGAGGCAGGCCACTGGAGGAGATAGGGGGGCCTCTGAGGGAGGAGATGAGGGGGGGCCCGTTGGAGGAGCCTTATCGCCGGGTGTGTGGGAGATACCACCTGCAGCCAGTGCAGAATTGCCAGATGTGGTTGCAGCACTGCCAGGTGTGTTGGAGGCTTAGCAGTATTTGCCTCCGAATGTATGGCACCCTTGAATGTAATGCGCACACTGAGTTTAGAGCCTCTTTTTTGGCCAGAAACGGTGGACATAACATTCGAGTAAATACGGCCCATTCACCCAGCAGTGCTATAAGTAATTGTAAATGTTGTGTAGCCCTAGCCTAAAACACACTTCAATTGTATTATCTGATCGATGAGATTCAATCTTTTTATTATACAGGATTTATATAGCGCCAACAGTTTGCTCAGCGCTTTACAATATAACAATACAGCAACAATACAAGAGGGAAAGGAGGGCCCTGATCCTTGGAGCTTACAATCTAATCAAATATCTAATCTAATCAAATAGCTGCTTCCCTTTCAATCAATTTAGATCAGCTTTGAGTAAACAGATTTCATCCATCAGGGTGGAAAATGATCAATTGTTTTGCGTCAATCCGCAATGCTTTGTTCATGGATCCAGTCGTCTTATCAATCAAGTTATAAGATTACATGGCACAAAATAGGGATGAGATCAATAATTTACGATTCGATCTTCCAGCCATCGATTGAAACCTACGTCCCCGTGTGCCCTATTGATTGAATAGGTTGTCTACTCTAGATCAATTACTCCAATCAGGAAAGATCGATCAGAAAAGCCTGCGATCATTGTCTGATGCATATATGGCCACCAAATGGGAAACGGGCTGGATGGGCCTTGAAGCAGAACACGTATGGGAACAAATCAGGAGGATGGTACCATTACTAGACTGGATCATTCCTCATGGAGGAGCTGGCAAACAGCCACGGCTCTGGAAGGTTCCACATGGTGGCTAGCGCTGCTCTCTTTCCATACCACCACCATCATCATCATCATCATATCTGACTTTTCACATGAACACATTCCCTGAGAAGCCCTTCCATCCTTTTCATTGTGAAAGAGACCCCTGACCGTTCTCCTCCGACTCCCCGGACCCCGGCGTATCACCAGCTCTCGTGCCTCCGGTCTCTTTGTTATAAAGCCAATTTATTATGAATGGCCGGGTGGGCGCGGCCACAGAGAAGCAGGGGCGGGCCATGACGGAGTTCTTTTTCGAAGGTTCAACGTCCATTGGAGAGACGTCACAAAGGAGGGGTCACGTTATCGCCACGTGGGGGAGGTGAGGAGGCGGTCGGATTGGTGAGGAGGCGTGGCCGAGCGGTGCAGCTCTGGAGAGGGAGCTCGTGTAACTTTATGTGTTAGTTTTACGCCGGAGCTCAGCGGAGCTGGAGAACGTTCCCCGGATGGAGCAACAGCTTAATGCCCGGGGCTTAATTAACGGAGACCGAGAGGCTCTCATGAATTTACACGTCCACAGCACCACCGGGACCCGCTATGAACTTTCCGTGCCGGCTGAGGAGACCGTGGACGGACTGAAGCGGCGCATTTCTCAACGACTGAAGGTGCCAAAGGAACGACTTACCTTGCTGCACCGGGAAACGTAAGTGCTGGAGACTGGGGCAGAAGCAGCCGTGCGTGGCAGCCAATCAGCTGCTAGCTCTTATTTTCAACGCGAAGCCGAGCAAGTAGACGCTAGAATCTGATTGGTTAGAGCTCGCACAGCTGCTCCAGTTTAGTAAATTTTTGTGTGGGAGGCAGGCAGAGGATTATGTGATTTGATGGGTGACCCTAGATGATCAAGCTTTATTGGGGTGTGCCCCAGGGCTCAGTGGGGTTTCCTTTGTCCTGCACCCCTGGGGAAACAGGTCTTTGTCTTCCAACACCCACCATGGCTGCCTCCTTCCTGTCTCTCACCCTTATATACAGAGCAATCTCCTTGTCCACAGAGGGCGATGAGCTGTCCCAGGTTTCTTCTATTGGCCCTGTATACATAGATCATTAGCCCTGGAGGAGCCTATCTCTGTCCTTTCTACACATAACCTTTACCATCAGCTGTCCTAGGTTTCTTCTATTGTCCCTGTATGCGCAGATCACTGGCCGAGGAGCCTAGCTGGCCCTGGGTGACCATAGCTCACCCTGGTGGAGCCTAGCTCTGTCCTATCTCCACGTAACCTTTCCCATCAGCTGTCCAAAGTTTCCACTATTGTCCCTGTATACATAGATCACTGTCCCTGGAGGAGCCTGGCTCTGTCCTCTTCTATACATAACCTTTCCCAGGTTTCCTTTATTGTCCCTGTAAACATAGATCACTGGCCCTGGAGGACTATAGCTCACCCTGGAGGAGCCTAGCTGGCTCTGGAGGAGCTTAGCTCTGTCCTTTCTATACATAACCTTTCCCATCAGCTGTCCCAGGTTTCCTCTATTGTCCCTGTATACATAGATCGCTCACCCTGGAGGAGCCTAGTTATGTCCTTTTTCTATACATAACCTTTCCCATCAGCTGTCCCGGGTTTCTTCTATTGTCCCTGTATACACAGATAACTCGCCCTGGTGGAGCCTAGCTCTGTCCTATCTACACGTAACATTTCCCATCAGCAGTGCCTTTTCAGATCTTTCCCAATCTGGATTATTCTAGCTCAACAAAGAAGCATTTCCTTTTCCGTAGAGAGGATATGCCGTGCTGTCTGTTCCCCAGGATGGCCCCAGCTACCCCCACTTCCAGTAAGTGCTCATAGGCAGGCGCTAGCAGTGATGACATCATCACAACTTCTCACCCCACCTCCCCACCCAAAGTGGCCTAGTCATAACCCGTTAATTGCCACCAACGTGACGTGTTACTGTTTCGCCCTCTGTTACCGAAATAGGTGGTGTTCCTGTGATATTTCCTCTGGAATGTTTCTCATTGCTAAGCTTTCTGTTCCCTACAGGCCGCTGAGCTCTGGAAAACTTCAGGATCTGGGGCTTTCAGACGGGAGCAGGTTGACCCTCCTTCCTACGGTTGAAGCGGGGCTCATGGTAAGGATACTGATTAGTTGTGTTGTAGGCTAGGTGTGCTCGGACAAAGGCATGTTTGGTGGTAACTAGCCTGTCTTTTCTTCCCGTAGTCCCAGATGTCCCGCCCAGAGCAGTCTGTGATGCAAGCCCTGGAGAGTCTGACGGAGTCACAGGTGACTAGCTAGAAAAGTGGGGGGAGGGGGAAGTCGGTTTATTCGGTATGGTGTCACCAGGCACCCTCTGACGCAGATCGTGCCTCTCCTACAGAGAAACAAACTGGTTGCTAATCAGATGGTTTTTGGGAGGTGGTGACTTTTCTTCCTATCCCCTCCCTTGTGTAGTTCTGTTACTTTGTTTCTTAAAGCTGCATACTTCCGACTGCCTAGGAATATTGTATGATTTGTGATTGCTTCCTTGTCTACTTGGTTTTAGATCGGTCTTCCAGTACATTATGCTTATGGTGCGTTTTTATGAAAGCTTTTGACGTGTCTTTGCACTTTGGACCTCCCTTCATCTTCCCACCTTACAAATCCTTCCCATTTCTGTACCTGAGAGTCCCCCTGCCCCCTCCCTTGGCCTTGTTCTCCCGACTGCCTGCTGGACTCTGCTATTTTTAGCTGTTCCTGCAGGCGTGGGCTGGAAGGGGGTGAGTCAGAGAGAGCAGACTGATAAAACTGGGAGAGTGGCTGTGTGCATATATTTGTGTATGTGTGTGGGTTTTTTTTTTTAATATATATAATCTGGTACATCCTGTACCTGTCATAGACAGCCTGTTTTGTATTGTTTGCAGCTCTCACAGGGTTAATGTTCTGCTCTTTGTCCAGTGATGCGGGGGTGGCGATGGTTGGGGGAGAGTCGTGACGTGGGGGAGGGGAGCTTGAATGCATGACTGTTTGTATGATTGAGTCGTGATGGTGCACTGCTTCTGTGTAGCTCCTGTTTTCTGTGAGCTCTGGCTCAGTAGGTTGTCATAAAGCACCTTCTAGATGTAGACTGTTTGCCAGTGTCCCTCGCTCATCTGGTGAAACAGATTGTTTTGTCAATACAGATCTGCGTGTTAACTGAATCATACCTAAATTGGCCCTAGTATGTAAGGGAGTTAGATTGTGTGACTGAAGGGAGAGTAGAAAGAGGGCTCTGCAGGGGTGGGGAATGAATTCATTAGGTGAATTTTTCTCTCCAATACTGCTGAATAATAATTTGATGCTATACACATGAGTCGTATCAACGGTGTGATTTGTGTTCACCTAATTTTAGTGGAGTTTAAGGTACTTGCTAGTGGATGTTGTAGAAAATGGTCCAAGTGATCTAATATGGACATTTTACTTTGCATCAGTAGATACAGCTTATGGTTACTAGATTGCAAATATTTGTCTGGTTTCAGAGCTCCTCTTAATAGAATATGATGTCTAATGTAAGGGTTAGTTCACCTGAATTTATGTGCAATTTTCTTTCTTTTTAGGTGAATGACTTCTTGTCTGGACGATCTCCTCTCACTTTAGCCCTTCGTGTTGGTGATCACATGATGTTTGTGCAACTCCAGCTGGCCCCTCAGCAAGCAGGGGGGTCTCACCTTCAGCATCGACATTTATTCACCAGAGGGACAGAACACAGCTCGGCCCCTCACTTTCGCACCCTGCATACAAGTGCGGCACCTGCCTTCTCCAGGCTGGCGGGTTGTGCACAGGGTTCTTCCCAGCCTTCTGTATCAGCACCAGCTACATCCACGCACTGCAATGCACCCCACACCTCTTCCCTTACCAACAGTATCTTCCACTCACGTGGAGAGGGTGTGACTGTATCACCCTGTACAGAGGTAAGCATACTTGGGAGTTCACCTTTTTCCTCATGTTTCATGTCAAGATAATGGCTTCCAAGGGCTTAATCTGTCTGTAGCACCCTGGTATGGACTTTGTTTTATTTTAATCTTTTTTTTCTGCCTTTATTCAGCAGGTACAATGCAGTAGAAATAGTCAGAGTAGCGAAGCGTCTAGTCCTTCTCCATCTGGTCGACCACGAAAGCCTGGGGCCGTAATAGAGAGCTTTGTCAACCATGCTCCTGGTGTCTTCTCAGGGACCTTTTCGGGTAAGAAGGCACTTACTCTTTCACATCCAAAACACTCAATTTGTCTAGAGACCGAACTGCAACATATTGCTGATAAACACTGGAGAGACACAGAACACAAGAGTACTTCCTAATAACATGACCGTGCAGAGAGGACTGCCCACTATGGTTTAAACTGGGACTGTGCTGGCAGGAAGACCTTTTATTCCTATATTGGTGCATCCTGATTAAATCTCAGCAAACCATTCCTCTGTTTTCTGCACTATACGATTCATATTTGTTGTATTTAACTTATGAACTGTATACAACAAATAACCATAGACTTTTACATTTATAGGCCTAGGGCTTTTTTGTTTAGTTGCAGTACAACTTTTCAGCAAATAAATAAAAGCTTGAGGGATCTAGAAGATTTTATGTGGTGAAAATCTGTGCCTGCACACTTGTTCTTGGTTAATGATGCAAGGTACTGGCCCCATTGGATCATGTTGGCAGCCAGACAACCATCAACTAGTTCCCAAGATTTGGTCCATACTAAATCCTTTTTGGTATAAGCCACATTTTTTTTTTGTTTTTCTAGAATTGTACCATGCAAATACCTGCAATTTGTGGTGTTCTGTGTTGTTCAGCATACTGCTATCAAACAGTTTAAATTTAGGGTTAACTTACTCACCCGGTTCACAATAACTGATGGCTCAGAACATGTTTTCCTTGCATCTGCAATAGTCAAGCCAGTATATGTATTCTAGGTCCTGTTTGAGTAAATCCTAACAGTCAAACTGCACACAGGGGGCGCTCTAGTTATAATGAACCAAAAGTGCCCAGCACTGTAAGATTGTTTCTGTGATTTGGTTGTAGTTTGAAATTCTGGCCATGATTTTGGATGTGTTGTGTTTTTATATATAGATTTCAAGCTTCTTGCACACTACAGTTTAAAAAGCTCAGTACAGTGTGGTGTTGTTTTTTTTTGTCCTGATCTAAAACGCAGCTTGTTTACAATGTGCCTGTATACACATGAGAGTACACAGCGTTTGTTTATGCGCAAGTAAAAAAAAGCTGCATTCCCAGTCAGTATTGCATGCAAATACACCCACATGAGCATAAATGTTAATGGATTTTGCATGGGAATGTATCATACATGTGAATGCGAGCACATGCATAAATACGCACAAAACAAATGTGTGAAATTGTGTCCACAAATGCTGATGCTCAAACATCAGTACCGTGTGCAAGAGGCCTAATATTTGTGTGATGGTACCAATTTGTGTAATTGTCAGCCACTTGACTTACATTCTTTCTTTTTGTTTTATGTAGGCACTTTGCATCCCCACTGCCAGGACAGTACAGGGCGGCCGCGCAGGGACATTGGTACAATCTTGCAGATCCTGAATGACCTGCTAAGCGCCACCCGCCACTACCAGGGCATACCACCCTCACTCACTGCACTCCGTTGCCACTCTCAATGTGCATCTGAAACAAAGACCACTAAGGCTACCTCTCCTCCTTCTATAACAAGTAATCCACAGCAGACCAGTCACCCTGCAGAACATTCCAAGCCCCAAGCTCGCCAGTACAAGCCCATTGGTAAGTAATTAACACAAACAAGAGAACGCTGAATGTTCTGTGCTCCACAATCCACTGGATATCGGGTGGTATACAGATGGCCCTGCAGTTAACTCATCAGTTATCAAGACCGGGATTTAAAAAAAATATACCTGCTAATAGAATTTCAGAGGGGGTCCCAGCTAATAATTCAATCAATTTGCAATAAAGAAGAAACCGTACTACTTGAATATCAGGTCTTTTCTGTGTAGTAAGGCCCTAAAGAGGTTTGTGGCCCGCCTTTTTTTTTTTTTTTGGCTTCCAAAACTGGTTGCTCACAACTACACTAAACGGAAGGCCTGTATCTTGACCAGTACTTTGATGTGTTACCTTGTTTGTGCATGGAGGTGGGAGCTCCTGCCTATGTTTGTTCACTTGGCTTCAGATGGGCATGAGGGAGTGGCCCTGACAATGGCCTTTTCACAAACTAAAGACTTCACAATGCCATTGCAACCCCCATCCATAGTCTGTAGGTGTGTTTAGCAGATTAAGCCCATGTCTCCTCCCCAACGTAAATGCTAAAAGATTAAAAAGACCTACACATAGCCATAGCAGGTATTGTTATGCATACATTTCCACTTTTTAATTTTGTTTCCTGCTTGTTCAGAATCTGTTTGCTCAATAGGGTGGAGGAATATATGCTCACAACAAGGGATTGTGGGGGTGTAGAAGTAGGATGATATGACTGCATACTTTCTGGTACAGTGTGTTAAACTAGACGACATGGTGGCAGTTTCTGGGAAAACTGTCTTGTGTTGGAAGACAGCTTGCGCATTCTCACGTTTTAACTCCCATAGTTGGCGAACTACTAGACAGACCCTAGGAGTAGGACCTCCCACCCCCTTCAGGGAGGGTGTGGGTGGAAGGGGGGAGGGCCTGCATGCATCTGGCCAGTTTCATTCTGTGTTTTGTGTTGGAGAACAAAGAGCGACTGAGTGTGGGAGGGGTGAGCATATCCCATTATACAGCAGGAAGCTGTGGGAGCTTCATGATAAAATATTCAGGGCCTGTGTGCAGCTGATAATCCGCAAGCTGCTTAACTATTTCATTGAAAGGCCATCATTTTTATAGATCCTTTTTCTCTTTATTAAACATGGTGTACCCTTTTTTCTCTTGCTTTAAATTTCTAGTTTATCTTTTTTTTGGCAATATTCTTCAGTCTTAAAGTATCTTATTCATTGTATAATCAGATGTTTAGGTTGCTTCTAGTGATTTAATTTCACTAGTAAATCATTGTATACATTCAGATTTCATTTGGTGTTCTTTTTTTTTTTTCTTGTATAGGGGACCCTTTGCGACAAACAGAAAACAGGGCCACTCGCTGCAAAGTGGAACGTTTGCAGTTGCTTATGCATCAAAAGAAACTGCGACGAAAGGCACTGAGAGACTCCAGGGCTCCCTATCAGGGGCTTCCTACTAGAAAGTCTAGTCGGACCAACAGTGACAGCAGCACATCCAGTGGAGAAAGCACCTTGGAGATAGACTTTGAGGACTCCCTATGGAAGCCGGATGTCAAGGCTGAACTGGTGGCATAAGACCTACCACAGCATCCTAACTGATTCTCTCCGAGAGAGAATTTCACAGGAGGCTGTGTGAAGACCTGGAGGACCATGAAACTAGCATTGGAAAAAAAAAGTTGTGGTTGACTAAAGAAACTCCTCAAGTGGTCAAGCTAACTTAGGTTTTTTTTTGGGGGGGGGGGGTTTCTTGGACTTGAATAATAAAAGAATTAAAAAAAAAAAATTTGTCTGCCTTAAACGCTTTATTTGGGAGCGCTAAAGGCTTGGATTGTATCTGTGTTGTGGAGTGTGAAAGCAATAAGGCACACTCTCTTGTTTTTGAGGTGGCATTAAACCTCCTTACTCTTGGACCAGTTAACACAACACAAGAATGCACGGAAGGGAACATTCAGGGCCTGGGAATATTTCTCAGAACTCACCTGCTCTGGGACAGAACCTCAGACATGCTGCTGTTCAGGATACATCTGCCTCTATGGGACTTAGTACTTTGGAATTACGTGGGATGGGGATAACCAGGGACTTGTCTACAAATCTTCATCCCGAATCATCACCGTTATTGTCATATGTAGCATCAATGTAATATGCTGTGGGGTTCTGTCCCTCCTATGACTGGTTCTGGGTTGGCCTGTTCTGCATGCTGTGGCCCTCATCCACCCCACTCTTTAATATTCATGTGGTGGGGACAGTAGCAGGAGGGAGGCAGCATCTTTTGCTGTGTCCAAGCTTTCTACATTTTATCATATTTACCTCACATGTTGGACTTTTTTTCTATTATTTTTATTGCCTTGTCTCCAGATCAACCCTTTTAGGACTTCTGTTTTATCTGAATGAAACTGGTATTTTTTTTTTTTTTTTTAATTAAATGTTCTTGGAGTTGTATATATTCTGTTTTTTGATGCCGGGGAAATGATTTCTGTCAATGGTATTGGTACAATCTCTCTTCCCTTTTATTTTATTCTGCATTGTTAGTTCTCTGTTCTGTCTTGTGTTCACTGTGCCTACAGTGACGTACTCTCAGTTCTCTGTGTACGAGGTATGTTTCCTGGCAGTCTGTGCGTGAGAATTGTTAGTATGCTTCTCCCCTCACTTGTGGGTGTTGCAGGAAGAGGTGGTGTGCACTGACATTCGGCAACACTGACAGACCAGGCTTGAGCCCCTCTTCTGAATGTGTTTTTTTTTTTTTTTTTCTTTTTTTTTTTTTCTGCTTGCCCAATTCAAACTGTAATTTTCGTTAACACTTGAGTTGAGTGGACTGGTAATGTCCTTAACCCAGCCTGAAAGTAGGCAATGCGTGGGCTTAGTAGAAACTACACTCCTCTTGATCTACTGCTAGGTTCTTTGTGCTGATTTACTAAAATTGGAGCGAAGGGAAATTATACCGTTAAACTTAGCAGTCGATCGCATGTTTTCTTTCATTCTGTAACCCTAGTTGGCATAAGACATGGAATCTGATTTTGTGAAGGGCAATAGTGCATTGTATTTTTGCTTCAGTTTTTATAAATCATTCCTTGTTTTTAATGCGATTTTAGAATAACCCAAAGTCTTTATTTTCTTCTCTGTATTAACATTTTACAATCTGTAAACTGTCATGTCTTATGTATTTACCATAGTGTGTTCCAAGCAGTGACTTAATCTTGAGTGCATGAATGTGTATGTAAGGAATGTTGTCTTATCCTGAGGAATATGGGCTTTTCTGGAGCTTTCAGTGCAATCAATAAGCCCTCATTTGCACAGAAGCTGCATTTATTTATTTTTATTTATTTTTTTTTTTATGGTTTATAAACTCTGGTTTTGTATACTTGTACCTCAGGGCTGCCCCCTATAGCCAGGGATGCAGTTTATCTTGTAGTACTGAGGAAGGACGCGTGATGGGGCATATATCCTTATGCAGCCTGAAATGGAAATCCACTAATCAAGAAAAATGTAAACTCAGAGTAGACATTTTCTCCAAATTAAACAAAAATGTAGTTGGACCAATGTACTGTGGTGTTTTTCTCTGTGGTTGAATAGCCTTAAAGGTGATTAATGTGAGCTTGGTTTACTGTCAATGTAGAGGCATTGTGTGTTTGCTTCAGTGAAGTCCATATATAATTTTGGGTGAGTGTGTGGGCTTTTTTTTTTCTCCTCTAATGCATCCATAATCTCTTATCCTGCATCTAGTTTATGCTAGGAAAACTGATAGGGTTTGGAAATGGTTACTATTGGTAACATCCTGTTGGTGTGTTCTTCATTTTATTTTTTTTCCTAATCTGATACTTCATGTCTTGGCACATTGAGTGTGCTCTGCTTGATGATAGCTTTGTCCCCTAGCAGTGATAGGTGGATCCAGGTGTCAACAGTAGCAGAGAATGTTTGTGTTTTTTCATATCGCGAACCATAGAAATTCTGCGTCTTTAACAAATTAAAATGTATGCTTGCTCTATTTATTTTGCTGTTACCAGGTTTTGGTTCCCCTGGCCTAGACCATAGAAAGCGTATAGATGACTTTGGTTGTGCAATTTCCTAAACTTTAGATTTTTTTTTTTTTTTTTTTTTTTTTTTTTTTTAGAAATTAAATTTTTTTTATTTTATGCAATTTAATGATGAACCCTTTTGATATCCAGACATCTGTGTATTTTAGGTGCTTTATGCACTAGCATTTGTAGTGTTAAACTTATGAAATTGGGAAGTTTAATTTTGTTTTCATTACTATTAAGTAGCTATTTCTGTTCCCCCCCCCCCCCCTCTTCTCTCTGCCTCTGGTGATTTTTGCAATTTCTTTACTTTTCCAATCCACTTAGACTCCTGGAATGTGTTCATTCTCTTGGTTGTTGAAATTTCTTAGTCTGACCACAAGCTTGGTCATAAAGTAAGCTAAGCTATGCAATTTTTAATAGAATGATTCTCTGATAAACTCAGTGAAGTCACATTTTACCTAATTAAATCCTAAACTAAATGCTGACCAGAGTAGTATAAACATGATAGCCACATATGAGTGGATGAGATTGAGAAAAAAAAAAATTATGGGAGTTGTAATTTGGGATGAGTGTTGAAGATCAAATCTTTTGCACAGTCATATTTAGGATGTAACATGGTGCATCACCCATCCCCCCATCTATTCCTGTGACTGTGTTTTGGTTCTTCTCCCTCATAGCTGCTGTCACTTGGGGTTCTGACACAGCTGTGTCATTAGATGCTGAATAAATGAACTACAAGTCCCATCTTCCACTGCAGTAGACTAACTTGTAGTCCTCAATGGAACATTGGTGTGGTGGCTGCTGCACTTTTAGTCCATTGACACTTCCAGCTCTTTAATGAAGAATTCAAACCTCAAAAAGTTGGATGAAGAGTATGCAGGAGTCTGACATTGTACCCATGATCCTATGGATGTGGTTGCAAACCTTTACAGACTAATTTGGGAAAAGATATATTAAATTCACTTTTTTCAGTGAAATGTGGACTTGGCCTTTTAAGGGGGATTCTAAATCTGTGTTACCATACACTAGTAAGCCAGGTCACTAATGCTGTTCAGAATGGTATATTCTTCTAAACTATGGCTATTGAGTGATTTATTTACTTGCTGGACGTTGCTTAAAGTAATTCTGTAAAGTTTACATGATTCTATATGGGTGAGCTTTTTAATCTTGTGTAAGGAGTATGGATTGAGGGGGATGAAAGATTTAATGACCATTTGTATTTACAACCATTACAATAACTATACAGCTGCTTTAATGATGGACAGCTATTTTTTTTTTTTTACTGCATTCCTACCAGAGCATTTGTTCCTGCATAGGAACAATTATCTATAGGTGGAACTATTGCTTTTGTGTACATCACCATGACCCAAGTGTCCAAGTTTGCACTGGCACAGATCTGCTTGCAGCTGAGCCCCTGCTTGTGCATGGTTGCATACCTAAGAAAAGTGTTCTTTTGCCATCTGGTAGATACTGAACAATTCACCTGCTGTGCATGTGTAGCAGAGACATGCACTTGTAACCCCATGTATTACTGCATTTTTTAGAGGGCATAAGGGTTGGAAGGTTATTTTACCATCAAAAGTAAAGGTGTACCAGAATTTAGGTCTAACACCTCATGTCCCTTCCAACTGTAGTGCTCTATCTAGCTTGTTTATCTGTAGGGTCAGTATATCTATAGCTGTGGCTGTAGGTTTCTTCTGCAGTTCTAGTGATTATTAGTAGGATCAGACAAGTCCCTGCCTACCGCCCTTTAGGAAGAACTTGTGTTTTGCCTTTTGGATGGACCATAAAATGATACCTGAGCCAGGGTAGGGAGTCATTCAGATGAAACTGGTGCACCTAGAACTAAAATTGATTATGTTCAATTATCTGTATACATTTACCTATGGATTAACCCTCTCAATGTCCATTAGAAATTAAGATTTAGGTGTTTTGCCTCTTGAGGACCTTCTTTTTTTTTTTTTTTTTTTTTTTTCTTTTTTTTTAAACAAGTAACCATTTGTGTTTTTGAGTAGAACGGCCTCTTCTATTGTGACTTTAAAGCTAAACTCCTCCAGGTTTAATTTTACTTTTAAATAGGCTGGGCCAAACAAGCTAGTTACTTCACTAAAGCATGCAGCTGTTTTCAGCACTGAATGGAAAGTATGTAGCCTCAGCTCCATCCAGTAAACTGCTGTGTTCCAGCATTCAGATGAGAACTTCCCATCCCACAGCCAGGACAAAATTGAGTCTGGTTCAGTACTGCTCAACTATTCACAAAGAGCTTTCTTTTCTATGAATAAATACAAATCTTGCTCTGATTGGCTGGCTGAGCTGGAGCTTGCAATGTTATCAGCCTGCCTCTCCGCCTCAACCATTCACAGGAAACCTTGTGTTCATTCATAAAATACAAAGCTTGCTATGAATAGCTGAGCAGCTAGGATGAGATGGGCAACCCCTATACTACTGCCTGAATTCAGCGCTGTATAATGTATGTAGCTCATGATACACACAGTTTATTTATACTCCTAGAAGGTGCATGTGTTGGTAAAGGAAATAAAATAGTTTGGTTAAAAAAACAAAACTATTTTAAACTAATTGGCAATTAAAGTTCTGCTTTCTTTGGTTTATTGGGACTAAGCTGCCCAAAACAAACTATTTCTCTAACTATGGGGTTGCTCTGTGAGCTGTAATGTAAACTGAATTTGGCCTGTATGTGCCATCCAGAGAGCCTTGAACATTTATCAGCCAATCGGAATAAGCCTTGTATTTACTAGGGTGGAAAAGTGTGATGTCATGATTTCCATATCATTCAATTTTTGGGAACAGATTCACAAAACGAATATTGGGGAACTAGAGAAAGTGCAGAGAGGGGAACCAAACTGATAAGAAGCATAGAAGAGCTCCGCTATGATGAAAGATTACAGGAAATGAATTTATTGTCTCTTGCGAAGAGGAGATGAAGGGGGTATAATCAACATCTATAAATATTTCAGTGGTTCATATAGTGAACTTGGGGTAGAGTTATTCACCCTGAGGTCCTCACAGAGGACAAGGGGGCACTCTTTATGTTTAGAGGAAAAGAATTTTAATTTCCAAATATGGAAAGGTCTCTTCACAGTAAGAGCTGTGGAATAGACTCCCTCAAGAGTTGGTTCTGGCCAGCTCAGTGGATTGCTTTAAAAAAGGGCCTGGATTCTTTCTTGGATACACCATAATATAACTGGATACTAACATGCCTCCTGGGGGATCAGGAAGGAATATTTTTTTTCCCCTGCAGGAGCATTTTTTTTTAATGGTTGAATTTAGATGGATGTTTGTTTGGCTACATAGTTAGTCTGACTTGCAGACAATCAGAGGAAGCCTTGTATTCATGGATAAAAAAGAAAGATTTCTCCTGAATGCTTTTAGGCCAACTTGATCTAGTTCGGGTAGCAGATGGTAAGTAGTCCATACTGTGGTCTGAACACAGGGATGCTTACTCTATGTAGCCAATACTGCTTCAGTATGGTACAGCTGCCACATAGGGTGGTAATGGAAATTAGTTTGTTTAGCCCTACCACACCATTTAGTAAAGTTGGAATTCTACTTCAAAGCCTTAGGTCAGTGACTATTTTTTGATTTTTTTGGGCCATATGGAAATCGCAATCTTGGAAAATAATATCAAAGAACAAAAACTCCAGCCATCAAAAATATAATATATGTACCATTATAAAATGTTAATGGAATGACTAGGGTCAAAGTTGACTTTTTTTTTTTACTTGCTCTAGTCCATATCCATAAAGAGCAGCTAAATGGTGAAGTATTAAAAGAATACTTAAAAGTGCACTTGTCTACTTCTTGCCTAAACCTGCTAGCCTAAAGTAAGCCACCTGCCAATCACTTCAGTTGTAGAAACCTTTTATATCAGATATGTGGCCTGCTATCTTTCAATGTCTGATGACAATTCTCATAGACTTTTAAAGGACTGGCCCTAGCCTTGGATGGTGGTCCTATAGAAGTCTATGGTCACAGAAATCCCAGCTGTGCCTGTCAAGATTTTAGCCATGGGCTGTCAAGCATTGTGATAGGCCACAGCTTTAAGGCATGCATCTGAGAGAGGAGAGAATGGGTTACTTTTTATGTCAGGGGGCCTAGTTAGGAAGGGCAGGTGTACTTCTCTTTTGAATTCAGAGGTTTTTCTTTCTAGTGCCTCTAGATTTGACTAAAACTTGCCTGTCTACAACATAAATTGGTTCTAGAGCATATGGCATCATCCTGCATGAACTCTTGTAGCTACATATGGTACAAAGTAACAGAAAATCACTATAATTAGTAAATGACACTGGAGTACAAGCTAGCAAAAAGAGGGGCCAGAATTGATGGGATTTTGTCTCCACGAAAGTCTAAGGCTGGCCATACACTATACAATTTTCTGTCCAATTTCTGCCCAATTTCCTTTAGATTTACCTTCAACTATGTAGTGCAAGATCCTGCCTAATTGGATACAATTGAAAGTGTTGTTAGTTTTGACCTCTTATATGGTTTTTGGTAAATGTAGACCAAAAATCTCAAAGCAAATCAATGAATGCTGAATAATCTCCGAAGCATCTGATGTCAAAAGCAAGCTCATTGACACAGCCCAAAGGTGTTTGATATGGGTCCTTTTAATAGGTGTATGCCTAAAGCCACTTGTAAGACTAGATGAGGCTCAAGTTCCTGTACTTGTGATCCCTCTAGAAATGTTATTTATAAGCTTAAAGCCTGCCATTGCATTAGAGTTACCACAATAACCCTCATACTCACACAAATCAACCTAAAGTCTCTATACTGATTAATAGTGCATACTGATCACTCCAGGAGGATAGCAAAAGTGGTGTGTCCACTGAAGGCACCTATAAGGCTGCTAAATGTAGCTTTTTATGCCAGTGTAAGTTTACTGAATTTTAAACAGCTTTACTATGACGTCTCCTGGAGATCTCTAGGCATATAAAAATAAATGAATGCAACTGTTTTATCATTAATTGATTATTAAATGCAGTCATTGTAAGTACCTGAATTAGACGTGGTTTCTGTCTTTTTCACTCCCTGTACAGCAGGGCTAAAGCGTAAGAGGAAGAAGTAGGAATAGAAGTCAACACATGATCCGATTTTCTCCTTGTACTATCAGTTTGCTTCTTGTCAGCACAACAGAGAGACGGGCAGTTCACTGTGCTGCTTACCCTTTCACTGTCCAGTCCAACCTGGGCTCACAGGATGTGGGTTGAATAATGCTGACAATCAGAGAGGACATCTAGTGGCAGAAAAAAGTACTGTGAGAGAAATCTTTTGATTGAACATCAAAAACTGTTTTTCCTATTTTATCTTTTAATTGGATTTTCATTGTTCTGTTATTTTTCGCTGAAAATTTGCTTTAACTTATATAAATTGATAAGAGAAAGACAGACATATTAGTTCACTTAGAGTTTGTCAATTTGTGAAATACTAGTACAATACTAACTGTTAGAAAAAAAATAAATCTTGCAGCATCAGTCTGATGCTGCATTTGTCCCCTGCCAGCTTTACACTGAGAACTGAGCGATCAAAGTCTGCTGATCACCCAGTTCTCCCCTCTGCTGTGAGTAGAGAGCTTTGACTGTCAGTCACCAGCTCTCTGTTCTGCCCCTCCAGCGCTCATTGGAGTGCCGGGCTGGGGAAGGGTAGAAGTGGCTGGCTCAGTCTCCCAGCTGTGCAGCTGAGAGGCTGAGCCAGCTGGCGGTCTGGGACAAAGGCAGAAATTCCATGCAGCCTGTGTATTCTGATGCTGTACAATGTTGTGTTCTGTCCAAACCGGAAAATGCTTCCTGTCGATTGATCTTGCAGGACAAGTCTTAGAAATATTGTGCAACAGCGAATGGTTGCCTTTTGCATTTCCAACTAATGATTTCTCTTGCTTAATGACCCTCTTCATGCGATGACATTTGCTAAAAAGATACATTTTAAAGTTCAAGCTGGATATTAAGTCATTTCGCCTCTGCTACTGGCTACATCGCTGTGTGGTGTACGTCCTTTTTTTTTCTCTGTGTACTTTGGTTTTGATTAGCTTGTGGCATTTTTCTGACACGTGTGTTTTACATATATTGTGCTGCTTAGTACGAACAGAGTTAAATTGGTGGTGTGAGGGGGAGGCCAGCACTTTGGTTGCCGAGAAGCAGATGTAAGTGTTCCTGGTACAGGACAGGAAGAGACCGTGGGTAATCAAGAAGGGAGTGTGTAATGTTAGTTTCAGAGATACCTGTTTCTCATTCTTGGTACTGCTACCATTTGCAGTTCTGCCACACCTGTGAACCTAACCGAACCCTCCTGGTAAAGAAAAAGATAGTTCCCTTCAACACAGGGAAACAGATTATTTATAGAAAAGATGAATGAAAATTATTTTTAGGTGGGTGGAGGGGACACGAAAAGCAGTTACAAGTTGCTATGACAACTTCATGAGTACTGCAATTTTGCATGGCGAAACTGCTCAGCCAAGCCCAATCCTTTCCACACTCCGATTATAGTCTACTTCTGCTTTTTCCCATATCCTTTCTAATTCCAGTTACCATGGCTGGGTTAAATAAAGAACCAGTAAATTCAAGTTGTGCTGAAGGTGGGTGAGGTTAATGTGGTATAATAGTCTCCGTACCATGCCTTTGTTCAGACAGCTCCCCCCAATGAGCCATTCCAAATGTTTCCTTTCCATGCACTTCTTGATCTTGTCATCTTTCGGATACCACTGTCTGTGAGTATTTGTTGGTCATGTAGATTTGTGATGGGAGCACATGGCAGGAGACTTTTTATTGGCAGAACTTCAGATTAATAGAATCATTCCCAATGAACACGGGGGGGGTATATATTTTGGTCTTTTAAAAAAAAAAAAAAAACTTGTCAAAAGTGGTGGCAGTTGCAGGAGGACAATGTTGTAAATACAAGCACTAACCTCAATGTTTCCAGCTTCAAGATGCTCTGCTTTGGGTCTTGCAGAGTAAGCTTTCTTTCAGCCCGCTTTCCTTCTAGTAACCTGCACTGTGGGCGATGTCTCAGATGATTAAAGTATTCTTTTGATAAGTTAGTTAGAATATCCTCTAAGAGATGCATCCAATATAAAAAGTTGGAGGAGGGGGTGGCTGGGGATGAGGGAGATCTGAAAATGAATGCATTTGGTGGCAAACCTTTGCAGCTGCACATTTCAGGAGTGTGGAGTATATCCACCATTCCTCAACTCAGTACATTTAAAGGCATTGATTCATTTGCCAAAGCTTGGGGTTCAGCTGATTTACATCAACTACAGCAAGAGAATTATTGGCACATATGGCTAATTCACAAAGTGACACACTTCGATGTGGCCCCTGTACAGGAAACCCTTTCCCAGACATGTCAGCAAGTGAGCAGGATTCAATGGGGAAGGAATCCACAACACCCTGTGATGTCATTGTGCTATACAGGGCAAGGAAAATAATTTCTAAATAAGGCATGGCTTCTCAGGAACAGCAAATCTATCAAACTATCTCCTGTACTTTTTTTGTTCTTAAAGGTAGGATCTCCTTTGGTTCCTACTTCTTTTGACCCGGCATACAGTGTCTTGAAAAAGTATTCATACCCCTTGAAATTTTCCACATTTTGTCGTTGCAACCAAAAATGTAAATGTATTTTATTGAGATTTTATGTGATAGATCAACACGAAGTGGCACATAATTGTGAAGGGGGGACAAAGCAAACATGGAAGAAAATGAGACCAAAATTGAACTTTTTGGCCTAATAGCAAAGTGCTGTGTGTGATGGAAAACTAACACTGCACATCACCCTGAACACACCATCCCCACTTTGAAACATGGTGGTGGCAGCATCATGTTGTGGGGATGCTTCTCTTCAGCAGGGACAGGGAAGCTCTTCAGAGTTGATGGGAAGATTGATGGAGCCAAATACAGGGCAATTTTAGAAGAAAACCTTTTAAAATCTGCAAAAAACTTGAGACTGGGGTGGAGGTTCACTTTCCAGCAGAGCAACGACCCTAAGCATACAGCCAAAGATACAATGGAATTGTTTAGATCAAAGCATATTCATGTGTTACAATGGCCCAGTCAAAAGTCCAGACCTAAATCCAATTGAGAATCTGTGGCAAGACTTGAAAATTGCTGTTCACACGCTCTCCATCCAATCTGACAGAGCTTGAGCTATTTTCAAAGAATGGGCAAAAATGGTGGGTGACTGAATACAAATACACGCCACATTTTTCAGATATTTATTTGTAAAAAATTTTGAAAACCTTTTATCATTTTCCTTCCACTTCAAGATTATATGCCACTTTGTGTTGGTCTATCGCATACAATCCCAATAAAATACAGTGACAAAATGTGCAAAGTTGCAAGGGGTATGAATACTTTTTCAAGGCACTGTAAATACAGCTGTTCTGTTAAGCCCTTTAGAGGTTTGTTAGAGGACATTAGTGAACAAACAACATCATGAAGGCCAAGGAACACACCAGACAGGTCAGGGATAAAGTTGGAGACTAGTTGAAAGCAGGGTTAGGTTATAAAAAAAATATCCCAAGCTTTGACCATCTCCAGAAGCACTGTTCAATCCATCATTCAAAAATGGAAAGAGTATGGCACAACTGCAAACCTACCAAGACATGGCTGTCCACCTAAACTGACAGGCCGGGCAAGGAGAGCATTAATCAGAGAAGCAGCCAAGAGGCCCATGGTAACTCTGGAGGAGCTGTAGAGATCTACAGCTCAGGTGGGAGAATCTATCCACAGGACGATTAGTCCTGGACTCTACAAATCTGGCCTTTATGGAAGAGAGGCAAGAAGAAATCCATTGCTAAAAGAAAGAAATAAGTCCCATTTGCAGTTTGTGAGAACACAGCAAATATGTGAAAGAAGGTGTTCTGGTCAGATGAGACCAAAATTAAACTTTTTGGCCTAAAAGCAAAATGCTATGTTTGGTGGAAAACTAACACTGCACATCACCCTAAACACACCATCCCCACCGTGAAACATGATAGTGGCAGCATCATGTTGTGGGGATGCTTTTCGTCAGCAGGGACAGGGAAGCTGGTCAGAGTTGATGGGAAGATGGATGGAGCCAAATACAGGGCAATCTTAGAAGAAAGCCTGTTAGTCTGCCAAAGACTTGAGACTGAGGCAGAGGTTCACCTTCCAGCTGGACAACGACCCTAAACATACAGCCAGATCTACAATGGAATGGTTTAGATCAAAGCATATTCATGTGTTAGAATGGCCCAGTCAAAGTCCAGACCTAAATCTAATTGAGAATCTGTGGCAAGACTTGAAAATTGCTGTTCACAGACGTTATCCATCCAATCTGACAGAGCTTGAGCTATTTTGCATAGAAGAATGGGCGAAAATGTCACTCTCTAGATGTGCAAAGCTGGTAGAGACGTCCCCAAAAAGACTTGCAGCTGTAATTGCAGCGAAAGGTAGTTCTACAAAGTATTGACTCAGGGGAGCTAAATACAAATGCACACCACACTTTTCAGATACTTATTTGTAAAAAAATTTTTAAACTATTTATCATTTTCCTTCCACTTCACAATTATGTGCCACTTTGTGTTGGTCTATCACATAAAATCCCAATAAAATACATTTATGATTTTGGTCATAACATGACAAAATGTGGAAAATTTTAAGGGGTATGAATACTTTTTCAAGGTGCTGTACAAATATTCTAAGAAATTTTTATATTCTGAATGACAATTTTTGCCTTTATATTGCACTAAATTCACGAACTGTACTGGAGAGGGGGAAACGAGAAGCGCAGCGTGACGTCAGGGTAGTCATAAGTTGTATGAGGCAGCTGTTGCCGTACGCTTCGGTATTGTTGGTCTCAACTTGAAATAAAAACGGCTCTCCGTCATGCAGTAATGTTATTGGAGCCAAACATCCATAAACTTTTTTCAAGCAAGCAAGAACAAATATCACACTAAAAATGTGTAATACTTAAATAAGCTTCAATTATTTTGTAATAAAGTAACTTTAATAATTTTGTTACAATTAAACAACCTGTAAAGATTTTGTTATGATTAAATAAGCATTTACGATTTTGTTATAATTAATCACTTCCCGTCCGGCCCATGTATATAAACAGCCAGATGGGAGCAGTGCAGGAGCAAGTTGCCGTTCATAAACAACACCCACATTTACAGCCTGTGTGCACTCCCTGGGAGCGCAAGGCACTGCGACCCGGTGCCCGCTGTGTCCTCCGGAACACCGATCGCTGTACGGGACCTCTGTGTGAGGTTCTGATCATTTGATCACTGATTGGCCAATCAGTGACCACATGAATAGTAGTAAGCAAGCTGTCACTTGCTGACATCATTGCTTACTACTAGTGAAATATGTGAATGATCATAGAGGTCACATGGTACAAGGCTATTCACAACAGTCTTGTACCATGTGACAAGCTGTGACCAATCGCAGCTCTCACAGTATTTCTCGATGGCTGCAAGAATGCAGTCAGAAAGAAGGAGAAATGATTGCTTTTACAGCCCTTATGGGTGTAAAACCAATCAGTGTAAAAAAAAAATCATCACCCCCCCACAAGTAGTAGTGTCACTATGGTGACACTGTACTGCTAGGGTGGCAGTATGTTAAAAAAAAAACCATAAATAATATTAAAAAAATAAACTAATTTTTTTTACTAAAAAGATAACTGAATACATTTTGGCCAAGATTTATGAAGAAAGATTATTTATTTGCAAATAAACACTTTTTTTCAAAATGTTTGGACTTTTTAATTTATATAGCAAAAAAAATAAAAATCCCAATGGGTAATAAATACCAACAAAATAAAGTTTTAGCTGTCTCAAAAAAATGCTAAAAAATTCATATGGGTACAGTGTTGCATGACCGCGCAATTGTCATTCGAAGTGTGATAGCGCTGAAAGCTGAAAATTGGCCTGGACTGGAAGAGGGTGAAAGTGTCAAGACCTGAAGTGGTTAAATAAGCATTTATAATTTCGTTATATTAAATAGGTGCATTTCATATTAATAAAATGGAAGTTCTCTGATCATTATTTTACAAATGTATTTATCTTTTTAAAAAATTCACATTAGTGGTCTGCAGGATTTAAAATTATGAATTTAGTGGTCCGTGAGGTCCGAAAGTTGGCAACCGCTGGTGTAGACTACAGTTGAAGCACAGCAAGAACCTGATGTTTTTAACATTTGTTGTTTATTCATTACAATTGAGCATCAAATTGAAATACTGAGAAGGCATTGGGGATCCCATTAGAGAGGTAGCCTGTGTTTTGGAGGGGCACAATTGTCCGTGTCTTTCCATTTATTCAGCCATAGAGTTTAAGTGAATAATATTGTTTATTCATTGCTAGTGAACCAACAAGGTTGCACATTTCAGAAAAGTGATTCACAGACCAGCTAGGAGAACATCATAACAAAACAAGGAAACAAATAAATAAAAATGAATGGGTTGCTAGATGGGAATTAACAATAAGGATGCCCATAGTGATTAGATGATAAGGTCTCCTGATCTATTGCTAGGCATATAATGGCATGGCATGGTAATTAATCGAATGCATTGGTAATAATAAATTGCCCGGCTTTACCACAGCTCACTTATTTTAAATGGACTCATTTTTTTAATGTGACTGTAGCACAATTACACTTTGTAGAGGTGTTAGGGTGCCATGCAAAATGAATGGTACTGTGACACATTACACTGTGCTTAGTGTGTTTAAACCCAAGAATGAAAATTGGTAGTATTGTAGTTTATCCTTAGATGTAGTGGCTGAATTTGTTTTCTGCTGTCACTCTTGAACAGGGAGTGTGATTAGCAGGCCATACATGGGTCGAATTCCAAACGATTTTTCAATCGAAAATCAAAAACATTGTTGGTTCTGTAATCCGATGGTGCCACCAATGATTTAAAAAATCAGTAGTTTTTCACAAATTTTCCTGCATGCCTGATAAACGAAATGGGGAGGAAGCACGAAAATCGGCCAGTGCCATTGCCCCACTAACAGAGCGAAAATCGGCCGATTATTCTTAGGTCCGATTTTCGAATGAACAATCGTTCAAAAATCGACCCATGTATGTCTGGCCTTAGGACTATATAACACCTCCCTCTCTTCTCCATAACAAGAGATGGTGGTCTGTAGTCCATGGAGCTAGCAGGGAACAATACTAACTGATACTAGTTCAGAGGCAGAGAGTATTGGATGTTATCAGCTCACAAGAATTCTGAATGGATGAACACTTGCTACGATACCCCAAAGCACAGCCAATGAGTCAACTGATCTGGAACATGCTAAACAGCTAGTATAATAAAATGCTTTCAATGGTATATTCAGGGGCATCCCTAGGGTTGGTGTCACCCAGTGTAATAACACTGGACCCGTTCCACGATAACACTGGGTGACACCCCCTCCGACGATCCCCGCAGAATGGATCGGATTTGCAGATTGAGCATAATGGATCGGACTCCGATTCACTATGCTCAATCCGCAGATCCAATCCATCCTGCGGGGATTGTTGGCTTGCTTTACAACTTACCTTTTCGTGGAGCGGGTCCAGTGTCACCCCATATAAGTTGCATGCCGACGATCCCCGCAGGATGGATCAGATCTGCGGATTGAGCATAATTGATAATTGATCCATTATGCTCCCCAATCAGCAGATCTGATCCATCCTGCAGGGATAGTCTGCATGCAACCTACACGGGGTGACACCAGACCCGCTCCACAAAAAGGTAAGTTGTAAAGCAAGCCAACGATCCCTGCTGGATGGATCGGATTTGCGGATTGGGGAGCATAATGGATTTGACTCCAATCCATTATGCTCAATCCGCAGATCCGATCCATCATGCGGGAATCGTCAGCTTTACAACTTACCTTTTTGTGGAGCGGGTCTGGTGTCACCCCGTGCAGTAGGTGTCACCTGGAACAGCGCGCATCCCCCGCACCTGCATAGGGACGCCACTGGGTAAATTAAATCAATTCTCCCTGGTTGGATGTCATATGGTGTCCTCAGATTGAAGTTGTTATACCGGGATGATACCTGCAGCTACGGGCATCATCCTGGTATAAAAATGTGTAGCAGCCAATGCTTTTTATGTAGAAGTGATTAGAGTGGCTATACAGCCACTCAATCACTTCTACAGGCAGCAGGAGGGGGTGCCCTCCCTCCTGCTGTGACCACCTTTCCTGGACTCTACCATTCCATCAGGGAGCCTGGGACTGCCCTGACTGGTGGCATTGGCTGCAATACACAGAGAGAGAGAAGAACTGATGTTCCTCTTTCTCTGTGAGATCAGGAAGCGGCAACAATTTTGTCACTTCCAGTTTCAGTTCTTTGTTTTCAAGCTGTTAGCAATTGGCTTGGTTTGAGCAAATGCTTTGGAGGCCAGAAGAGATAACTGGGGTCTAATAGAGCCCAGATCTCTCCATAAAAAGGACCTGTAATGCTTATTGCATTCCTTGTGATAGTAGTAAAATTGATTAAAAGACAGTGTTAAAAGAAGTTTTAAATAAAATTTAAAAAAAGAAACATTTTTAAATCTCCCGTGTTTAAATGCTAATGCGAATGTATATGTAAGTCCAGCATGCATATGTAAACGGTGATCACAAAACACATGTGAGGTATCGCCGCGAAAGTCAGAGCGAGAGCAAACATTCTAGCTTCAGACCTCCCGTCTAACTTTGACCCCTTGATGCCGACGTCACACAAATATGCAGCCTCACGGAACTGGGCTTTTTCCGTGGGGCCACATATATGAGTTAGTGCTGGGAGTGCTCCACTCGGCGCGCTCCCAGCACAGAGACCGTGGTGTCACTGAGAGCCCCGGTCCTGTTGTAACGATCGGGACCCGGGACTCTGGGTCACATTATCGCTGTGATAGCCTCTGATTGGCTATCACAGTGATCGGTCACTGTACAGCCCGACCCCCCTGCTTTTTTCTCTCTCTATGAATGCAGAAGAGAGATACATTGTTTCTCTCTAACTCCTGGCATAGAGAGAAAAAAAAATGTTTGTAAAAAAAAAAAAAAGATAAATAATATTAACAAGCCAATATTAACAAATAAAAGAAAAAATAAAGAAAAATACCTAGATCAAGGTTTGATCTAGTTCAGTGCCAGGGTTAGTGTTTGGGTCAGGGTCAAAGTTCAGGGTCAAAGGTCAGGATTTAAAAAAAATTGTATCAGTGTCAGTTAGTGTTAATGTCAGTGTCAGTGTGTTTTAGGTTAAAAAAAGACAAAATCAAAATGTGCACTATTGTTTCTGGGTTCTACTACAGGTACAAACAACAAATAATATACACATATATGGTATTGCTGCGATCGTCAAGAGCTGGAGAATTTATTTTGGGTTGTTCTTTGGTGGTAGGTTATGGTCATAACAAGAAACACACAGCTAAATAAAAATAAAAAAAATATATTTTTTTTATTATGTTGGGCCAGTTTTCCTTTGATAATAAAAAAAAAATCAGGAGATATCCATTACCATTTACCACCAAATGAAACCCCAATTTGTCCTGAAGAAATCAAGGTATAATCCACCTGGATGTACAAAGTAGTTGTGATGATATGTACGGTTTTACTATCACATGTCAACATTGCAGAATTGTGCTTAGGCATTTAGATATGTTTTACCCTTAGGCGTGAAGGGGTTAAACTGGTAAACTGTAAAGACTTTTAAAGGGTCGCCTACGGAGATTTCAAGCTACTGTAGTTTGGCAGGAGTGTGCAAATTTAAAGCATGACTGTTAGGTAAATATTTACTCGGTGTAGCATCATCTTTTATATTGTACCAAAATTGGGTATTATATTGTGTTTGTATGCACTAAAATTCATTTAAGTGCATTTTCTCCCCTAAAAATTGCATTTGAAAAACCTCTGCACAAATACCGTGTGATTGCAACACCCACCATTTTTTTCTCTAGGGCCTCTGTTTAAGAAAAATATATAATGTTTAGGGGGTCTAAGTAATTTTGTAGCAAAAAAATTTAGACTTTTACATATATGTGAGAAGTGTCAGAACTGGCCTGAGAGTTAAGTGGTTAACAGGCAAAAAGGGAGAAAATACGAGAAATGTATACTTAGAGTTTACAATACACTTTAAGCACGCATTGCTATGGTATGAGCAGGCTTTGACTGTTTGAAAAAAAATGTTTAATTGTTTCAAAATATCTCAGGGCTTGTTCACACCACAATTTCTGCGTTCCAGATGCATTTTTGCATACACATATTTTGTAGGCATTTTCAATGTATTCCAGTGCAAATGTGTCCTCTTTTTTTTGGCACATGAAAAATCTTTACCTTAAGGACAATGTGAATTTGTGTGCGTTCTGGTGAGTTTACATGCGTTTTGCTGCGTTCCAGACAAAAAAATGCAACATTGTAGGGGTTGTAACACATTTGCGTGCAACAGTAACAGTACCTGTAATGTTTAGCTTCCAGTCTATGCTTCTATCATTATTTTGCAACTAAGGCATAAACCCTGGATTTACATTTGAGCATGAACGTTTTCATGTCATTCTGAAGTGCTTTTTGGTTGCTTTTGTGTGTCTTTCAGGTTCTCCCATTGTAGTCTATTGGGACCAGAAACACACACTTATGTCCCAGAGGAGCCTGTTTTTTTCCTTAGCGCAACGGCACACCACTCAGACACAATGGGCCCAATAGAATAACATGGAAATCTAATTATTATAGTGCTTCCGGAAATACTCTTCAAGTTACCTATAAGTGAATGGGGCCCTAAGCATAACCTGAACAGTCATTGGGAGTTAAAGCGGAGTTCCAGCTGAAAAGAAAAAAATAAAAGTCAGCAGCTACAAAAACTGTAGCTGCTGACTTTTAAAATACAGCCACTTAACTTTTCCCTCAGTCCAGCGGTGTCCTCACAATGGCTGGTTTCACCGGCCCTCTTCTCTCCCTGTTGCCGGCATCTTTAGTGTGGGCACCCGGCTGTTACAGCTTGCGGCTTCACAGCTGGGTGCCCACTGCGCATGTGCGAGAAGCGTGCGCTTTGTAAATGGCCCCGTAGTCTTCTGGGACCTGTCATGTGTCCCAGAAGAAATGTCTTTCCTGAAACTACTGATTGCAGGAAATAAATTTGATTCCTCCATCAACACAGGCAATTGTGTTTTCCTGGTGAGGTTAGGTGGGGGGTGGTAGGTGTAAGAACACAGTGATTATTGCTAGTGGCTTTAACAGCCTTTAGCGATAATCACATGTAAAATCCGGCAGGCTGGTTGTACCCAAATTGATCCTGCTGAACCGGCTGAGATTTGAACTATCTATGGCCAGCTTTAAGCCCAATCAAACACTCTGCCAGTAAGGCAGCACAATGGCTAAATGGTTAGCACTTCCGCCTGGCAGTACTAGGGTTGTTGATTCAAATCCCAACCATAGCACCACCTGCCTGGATTTTGCGTGTTCTCCCTGTGCCTGCATGGGTTTCCTCTGAGTACTCCAGTTTCCTCCCACACTCCAAAAAAGACATGCTGGTAGGTTAATTGGCTCCTGTCTAGATTAGCCCCAGTACGGATATGTATGAATGTAAGTTAGGGACCTTAGGTTGTACACTCCTTGAGGGCAGGGACTGCTGTGAATGTACAATATATATATATGTAAAGCACTGCGTGAATTGATGGCGCTATATAAGTACCTGTAATAAATAGTCAGTGATAAGCTTGGGTGTGTTTGGCCTAGTATGTGAACCTACATATGCAAGCCTGCTACAGGAAGTTGACATCTATACAGACCAATCCTATGTGGCTGGAACATTCCCTGCCTTTCAGCCGCACATATACACACCCTGTGTAGCTGTGGGAAAGAATACCAGGACATAGATAATTGCCCTGTACAGTTGGTTCACTTCCTACTCTAAACACTCACAAACTCATCACTGACTATCGGGAGGAATGTCTAATCGGGCTTAAGTAAAGCTTGAATTCCTGCTGAATCAGCCAAAATTTGTTCCGTGGGTGGCCCTACTGGCACCACCCAGCTTGACAAACTTTGATCTGAGTTAGGGAGCCTGATGGAAGCCACTGTTCAGGTATCCGTGGGCGTCAGTTGTCAGAATACAGTAGCTGTCAGGGGAGAGTCAAACATACATGCTGTTTAATGTGATGGAGGAATCTGTTAGATTTCTTTTGTTCAGTCTGTAGTCTGAACAAAAGAATGCTACACCCGTATGGACAGTTTAGGAAGGGGACTCCAAGGAGGAGCATCTCTTGCATGAGATAAAAGTGCCAGGTATACCTTGGGAGCCAAAGAGATCTCAACTGTGTATTTGGATAAGCAAAACAAGGTGACCAGTGGAGTTGAGGCCTAGGTATGGAGCTAGGTAACCCCTGGCTCTCAGAGTTTACTTGATGGTCCTTTATTCATGAAATCTTTTGTTGAATTATGGTTGGTTCCTCCCACAATCTAATTGATTGGCTTACTTCGTTAGATTGCAAGCTCCTTTTAAGAACACGATCTGATGTGACAGATTTAATATACTCTGTAAAGCACGTCAAAGAACATGGAAGTGCAATCAAAATGAGTAAAATGATTGAATCCATTTGGATGTTACCAGTGTACAGTAATAGCAAGCTTTTTCATTCATAGATACTGGAGGTGTTAATGGTATGGGATCCCCAGTATGTTGATTTACATTCTTTGACTTTCAACAATGATCCGATTCTTCAATTTGTAGCAGTGATCTGTCCTGGTGGCTGCAGAAGGACAGAAAGCTGTTTTCTTGGATTTTGCCTATAGCAGAAATGAAAAGTAGCTATCCTAGCACTGTGTAGAAATGTAGCGTCCCATCCCCCATCTCCTGCCACTGCATAATTACATGTTATCCTGCTAGCTGCTACATGACCTTTAACCTCAGCAAACAGCTTCCTTATCCAGGCTTTCTGCTATGTGATTCTGCTCTAACATTTTCTATCCTCTTGCCTAATTTAGATATTGATCTTAGATTTTGTCTATATTTCAGGCATGTGTTTAATGGACCTCATACATACCCACCACCACCTCCAGCTACATTGCTTTTTCTTTACTGCCTTTCACCCTCTTTTTTTTTTTCATTCCTCTGCTGTCATTCTCCTTTCCTCCCCCTCCCTCTTCTCTGTCCTTCCGCTCCCTCCTACACCCCCTCCTGTCTTCCTCCTCTCCCTTCTCCTCCTCCTCCTCCCTGTACATTCCTTTCAGAACTCTGTGAACCACTGAGGTTTTACTGGCGTCACTGGGGAAAGAGGGAGGGGGTGATGATGGTTGGGAAGGGGTTCTGAGGGTGTCCAGAACTGGCAAAAGGGTGCTGCTTCTGAAGGATTTCTGCATCAATGATTCGCACACATAGGCCACAATTACAATCTAAGTCTTCCTGAGCTCCTGTGGCTCTGTTAAAATCACTTCTGACCAGACCATTTGTATTTTCCAAAGGAGGATCCCTAAAGCCCAGCCTCTGCTCGAGTACAAAAGGCCGAACCTGGGAAGCTTTGCTAGACAGCTGTAATTCAGAGAATGCTGACAGTAAACACAGTCAAATGTGAGGTCATGGTTTACTTACAGCCTAGAGAGGAAAGGTCACATATATCTTTACAAAGATACACATTTTCCATTTATAAGGTTGCGTCTCTTACTTAAAGGGCTATTAAAACCACACTAAACTCTGGTTTAAAAAAACAAAAACTCTATTCATGTATGCATTTTCTTAACTTATAAAAGTCTCTCCTATTGCTCTCAGACTCCAAATTCCTTTTTTGTTGCTGTGATCTGACTTCTGTTAGAGGGTGGCTATGTTCGTGGCTTTTCCGGACTAGGGACTATGGAATTTGTTGTGTACGTAGAGCAGTTCACATGGCCGCAACTAAGGTCCCATTTAACACGAATGTTCTGATCGGGTCAGCCTGTCCATTTTTCAAGCGGACCCGATCGAAACCTCCATTCTCCTCTATGGAACGGACGGACATGTGTCCATTCATGCCCGCCTACATCCAATCCTCTAAAAAAAAGACGATTGGGATCCATTCCCCTTCCGTCCAGCGGATCGGATGGCAGCCAGGTGTAAATGAACAGGAGAGCTGCTGTGTTCGTGTCCACTTTGCATAACCACTTCAACCCTGAAAGGCTTTCTTCCCTTCCTGATCAGGCCATTTTTACTATTCAGCACTGCGTTTTTTCAACTGGTAATTGCGTGATCATGCAACGCTGTACCCAAGCAAAATATTTTCACAGAAATAGAGCTTTTTTTTGGTGGTATTTGATCACCATTGGCTTTTTTATGTTTTGTGATATAAACAAAAAAAGACTGAAAATTTGGGAAAAAACCCACAATATTTTCTACAAAAAAATATCAAATACACTCAAATTTAGTCATAAATTCATGGTCCAAAATGTATTCTGCTACATGTCTTTGGTAAAAAAAAATTCCCAATATGTGTATAATAATTGGTTTAGTTATAGCGTCTACAAACTATGAGATATATATATATATATATATATATATTAGAATTTATGCAGCTTTTACTTTCTGACTACCTGTCACATTTCTTGAGGTGCTAAAAATGCCAGGACAGTACACAAACCCTCCAAATGTCCTCTTTTTGTAAAGTAGACACCCCAAGGAATTGTTGAGAGCCATGTTGAGTCCATGGAAGATTTTAATTTTTGCCTCAAATATTTGGAAAATCATAAAAAAAAGTTACACAAAATTGTCACTTAAACTATATATTACTCACACATGGCATGGCTATATGTTATTCAACACCCCAAAGCTCATTCTGCTACTTCTGAGTATGGGGATACCACATGTGAGAGACTTTTTGGCAGCCTAGCCACATACAGGCCCCCAAAATCCAATGACCACCTTCAGGCTTCCGAAAAACATATTTCCTCATGTCACTTCCTCACTTTACTATCACAGTTTTGGAGGCTCTAAACTGCCAGGATAGTACAAATGCCCCCCCCCCCAAATGACCCCTTTTTGGAAAGTATACACTCCAAGGAATTTGATAAGAGGCACAATGAGTTTTTTTCAGATATTTTTTGTAACGGGTTTTGAAAAAGAAAAATAAATTTTTGTTTTCTTGTTTCATTTTCCAATAACTTGGGACAACGAATGAAATCTGAAAAATACTCACCATGTCCCTTATCAAATACGTTGGAGTGTCTACTTTCTAAAGAGGGGTTATTTGGGGGGTTGCTTCTACTACCCTGGCGTTTCAAGGCCAACATTAGAAGCTTATGCCACACATCACCTGCTCTTCTAACCACATGAAAACCAAGCCTTTGCTGACACTTTTTGTTAACATGAAAAAAAAATTTTTTTGCTAGAAAATTAAATTGAACCCCCAAACATTATATATATTTTTAAAGCAAAGACCCTAGAGAATAAAATTGTGGGTGTTGCAATTTTTTATGTCACACAGTATTTGCTCAACGATTTTTCAAATACAAATTTTGTGGAAATAATTTTTAATGCACAAAAACACAATATATTGCCCATTTGTTTGATGTAATATAATGATATAGATGATTTTATGCCAAGTAAATAGATACCAAACATGACAGGCTCTAAAATTGCGCATGTAAATACATTTAAATACCCATAGGCGGCACTTTAAAAGCCTTTACAGGTTACCATTTTAGCTTTACACAGGAGGTCTAGGGCTAAAATTAATGCCCTGGATCTAACATTTGTGGTGATACCTCACATGCATGGTGCAATCTCTGTTTACATAGTGACACGGGACCAACGCTTGTGTTCGCCTTTAATTATTTTATTATAATTATTTATTTTGCTTCTTTTTTTTATACTGTCCCTTTCATGTTGTTTTTTTTTATCACTTTTATTGTTATCACAGGGAATGTATATATCCCCTGTGATAGCAACAGGCAGTGACAGGTACTCTGTTCTGAGAAATCTGGGGTCTATTAGATTTCTCCTCTGCTGATTTTGGTGTGATCAGATGCTTACCTAATTTAAAAATAGCACTCTTTATGTCCGAACCGAAATTATGAAATGCTTGTTGCTTCCGGTCTTTTAGACCATAGAGATGAATGGAGCCATTCCAGTCTCTGGTCAGCTGTATGGGCAGCTGGCTACTGCATTCTCAGGTTTCCCATTGGGATGGGAGAGCCTGAGAAAGCCATGGAAGGTGGCAGGAGGCAGGCGATATCTGCTTGCAAGAGCAATACAACAGATCAATGATACCAGGATGATGCCTGCAGCTGCAGGCATCATCCTGGTATAACCTACCAGTACATTGCTGGTCCTTGTTGGGCATATATGTAATGTTCTTTTTTTCATGAGAGTGTTATCACTGAAATGCATGAAGTGCATTATCATCTCATATCTATACCTGGCCATGGCAGCAGAATACATGGGCATATGATGAATCAGGTCTGTGAGCCAATACTATTATTATTATTATACATTATTTATATAGCGCGAAAAGGTTTGCTCAGCGCTGTACATTATAGCAGGGGACGGTACATGAGACAATACAGTAACAGAACAATACACGAGGGGTTCGAGGGCCCTGCTCTTTCGAGCTTACAATCTAGGAGGAATATGACCACAATTCATTCTTTTTTGTAGTACCCATGCTGAGGACCAAAAAAACTTTTAAATTCCAAAACCGTGATAGGATTGTCGGGCAAGAGCTGAACTTGGGTGGCAATGTATTGTTGTGGTTATAAACTGCTTTGGCCCACAATCAATTGATACTAATCTTCCTTAAAAAACAGCAGAGGAGCTGAACGCTAGTGCTAGTAGTGAATGGGGCTGATCCTGCTAACACTGTGTTTTTGGGGACACTATACTAAGGGGGGCTAGTATAGTTCTGTTTGTGATCAATATATTGATCTGTACAAACACTATACTAGTAACAGTGATCAGCAACCTATAGCATGTGGGCAATCTAACGCTAGCTGATCCTGGCTGGGAGGGGCACTAACTGACCCTGATGCTATCTGATGTCGCTAGTGGCAGTAATACAGTGATCAGTATAATTCTATATACTGACACTGTAGTAATGGCACTGGTTGGGTGACAGTGGTGACTAAAGGGTTAAATGTGCTAATCTAACATGTGTATGTAAAATGTAGTGCTTTTACATACAGTGTGGTGTTCTTACTTCTCTCCCTGGACTGACAGGGGGGACAGCCCATGTGCGCTCACACCTGGAAATAGAAAGCAACGTCGCTTTCCCCAGAGCCGTCACATGCATATTGGCAGTAGTTAAAAAAAAAATTGAAAAAAGAATTCTCAATATCTTAATTTTTTTTTACATTATTTTTCATTTTTTTTACTATTCAAAAAAAATTATACATTCATCAGAGTACTTCAATCTTACCATAATAACATTGTAGCACTCTGGGTGTGATCAAGGATTTTTTTCTTTTACAATTAATAAAGATTATTGCTCCTGCAATGCAATTCTTGCTTTGAACTGTCATTGGCTACAGCCAATCACATGGTACAGAGTGCTGTGATTGGCCCATGTACTATGTAAGGTCTGTGAGCCAATCACAGCGCCCCTCTGTGCAGCGCTCTGCTGTGTTAGTACAGCCAGAGAGACGTACCAATATGGTGCCTGTAGCTGCCGCCTGCCCGCAGTACAAGTACTGTGGGCAGTTGGCAAATGGTTAAGCAGAGTAGACACAGACCTATCATCCGTCTGCTCAGTGGGGATCAGCAGACAGATCCCCTGCTGAGCAAGCGGATTGCAGGCGGAGTGTGCCCTGTGTGAAAGAACCCTAACGTGCACTGCTTATTCCAAACATATGGAAATCAAGAGGAAGGAGAGGTTCAAGAGCTCACAGTATGACATTACAAGGAGAAAGAAAAATGCAGTAAGAAACCTATTCATGAAAGCGGAACTTCAATCTCTCAACAGAGACTATTTTCAATCCTTATGCTGCTAGCATTGGTAAATAGATAGGTAAGTACTGTACATGATATTTACTTGATGTCATACATCCGAGGAGTCCTCAGCAAAGAATGAGGGGTTTTCTTAGATAAGCACACCCTCCTACCTGCATGCCTGAGCTAAGGGCAGATTGATTCCAGACAGTAAATGCTACATGAATCTGCCATCATCTGCCCTTACTCAATATGGTCATGGCCAAAAATGCTAAGAGGTGTTTAGCAACTTGATTTCTTAGCAAAATAAAGAATAGAGACATTATTAGATGGGTAGGTTTGACTTGAGTATTAAAAAATTAATTATACCTGCGTGGGCGTGTTTTATTGCCTCTGTTTTATATTGTTTAAAAAATTAATAAAAACCATTGAAATAGAAAAAAAAATAAAATTAATTATACAGTGTTTTTTGGTTTCTGGTGCTCAGATGCAGTGAAATTCCACTTGAAAAATAGATTACAAGGACATTAGGTAGTAGATGTGTAAGGATTAGTTTTGGAGAGTAGGGATATAGTTTGTGTCACTTTAAACCCTAAAATTTTAATAGAAACTACAGCAGCTTACGTCAGGTAATTGTAGCTGTATTAGTGCATATGCAACAACAAAGTTCAGTACTGTCAGTTAACTTTTCAGGACAAATTTTCAGGAGCCTACTCCCATTTTTAAGGTCCAAGTAGTACTTGAGTAACTGAACAACTGACATTTGTCCAAGCCTGCTGGAAAATGTTCATTCATCCCTATTTTTTGACAAATGAATAGATGTCTACACGTAAGTGTACTACTTTTCTTAAACGACATAGTCGTGCGCTGGAGCGATTGTGGCGTAAAACCAAATCCCAGCAAGCATTCACCCTATATAAATCTGCTTTCTTAACATACAATTCCTCCCTTCATGCTGCCAAACAAGCCTACTTTGTCACTCTTATTAATACCTTGTCATCCAGTCCTCGTCATCTCTTCTCTACTTTTACCTCTCTACTTTCTCCACCTCTACCTCCACCCAGTACCTCACTCACTGCTCACGAGATTGCAAATAATTTCAAAAACAAGATTGATGCAATTCGTAGGGGCATTGCCACTGCACAGACACCCATCCCACTTAGTATACCTTATACTAAACCTCCCTCAACACTTTCCTCTTTTGACCTTGCTACTACCGAAGAGGTCACTAAGGTTTTCTCAGAAGCCCTTCTCACTGCCTGCCCCCTGGATCCTGTCCCCTACTATGTCCCCTACAACTACTATGGTCACCCTATTCTTCCATCCTATGTTCCCTCACTCACATCTTCAATCTTTCCCTCTCTACTGGTGCCTTCCTCTCCCCTCTAAAGCATGCACACATCACTCCCATACTTAAAAAGCCCTCCCTGGACCCCACCAACCTGAACAACTTAAGACCCATCTCCCTGCTGCCATTTACCTCTAAACTCTTAGACCGCTTAGTCTACAATCGCTTGAGCTCCCACCTCACCGACAACCTTCTTGACCCTCTACAGTCTGGCTTTCGCTCACTCCACTCCACTGAATCTGCCCTACTAAAACTCACTAATGATCTACTAACTGCTAAAACCAATGGCCACTACTTGACCTCTCTGCAGCTTTTGATACGGTTGACCATCCCCTCCTCCTCAAAAGACTCCACTCCCTTGGTCTCAGAGACTCTGCTCTCTCCTGGTTCTCCTCCTACCTATCGCAGTGCTCCTTCAGCGTTACCTATAACTCTGGCTCCTCCTCTTCACTCCCTCTTTCTGTAGGGGTCCCTCAAGGTTCTGTCCTTGGCCCCCTCTCTTCTCCCCTGACTTCAACATCAAGATCAATAACACAATCATCATTCCCTCCCCTCATGCCAGGGTACTAGGTGTAATCCTAGACTCCCATCTGTCCTTTCAGTCCCAAATCCAATCACTGTCCAAATCTTGTAAACTTCACCTCCACAACATCTCCAAGATACGCCCATTCCTAACCTCGGAAACCACTAAGCAACTTATTCACTCCCTTGTTATATCTCGCCTTAACTATTGTAACTCCCTTCTCATTGGCCTACCTAATCAAAGGCTATCCCCTCTTCAGTCTATCATGAATGCTGCTGCCAGACTTATCTACCTTACTAACCGTTCTGTATGCGCCTCCCCTCTCTGCCATTCCCTCCACTGGCTTCCCATTGCCCAACGGATAAAATTCAAAGCATTAACAATAACGTATAAAGCCATTGATAACTCTTCCCCAAAGTACATCAACGATCTTGTCTCTAAATATCACCCAAACCGTACTCTCTGCTCCTCGCAAGACCTCCTGCTCTCTAGCTCCCTTGTCTCCTCCTCCCATTCTCATCTCCAGGACTTTTCCAGAGCTTTTGCCATCCTCTGGAACTCTCTACCCCAATTTATCAGACTATCGCCTACTCTGCTCACTTTTAGGCGATCTCTGAAAACCTATCTCTTTAGGGAAGCCTATCCTGCCCTCAGCTAATAATGGAATCTTCTACTCTTCCAACCAGTCCATCCCCCACAGTTACTACCTTTTGTACCACTAGCTCCTCCCTCCTAGATTGCAAGCTCGAAGGAGCTTTCCTTCTTGTATTGAACTTTATTGTTGCTGTATTGTCTCCTGTTATATTGTAAAGCGCTGAGCAAACTGTTGGCGCTATATAAATCCTGTATAATAATAATAATACTTTTAAAGCTCTATTTGCACTAACATTCTTCTTGTACAATTATTCTTATTGGCGGTTTTACATTTACAGAAAAGAAACGTATGCAGGAATATACATACCATCTTTAAAGTGTTACGAAACCTACAACAGTACAATCAGTCTGTATATGCAGTAAAGCATGCGTCTTATACTCACTGTGGAACCTAAGGGGTTAATCCTCCCCATTGTGTGAAAGGGTGTTTGATCCTGTGTTCTCTGATTCTCTCCTTCTTCCACAGTCCCCAGTCCATCTGCTGATAGTACAGAGCCCTAGGATACACTCTGCACATGCTCAGCTTGGTGTGTACTGCTAGAGTTTTTTTTTCCTTTGGGAGGGTGCATGTCATTGGCACAGGGCCAGTCAGCACTGTCAAGACAGAGGGTCAGGGGTCATGCAGCCTAATAGGACGGTCAGAGGAGAATGAAAACATCTCCTATAAGATTAACCAGTATTCGGCCAGACACTGATAGAAGTCACAAGACATATCAAGACATCTATATTCTGCTGATGAGAAAAGAAATATAGCAGTTTATATTTACTAAAATAATTGCACTTCCATGTTGTGTGTACTGTGGGAGACCAAATATAGTGCATGCAGGGTCCTAGGTTTAGTAACACTTTGAGGGCAACATTTGCAGATCAGGACCCTTGTAAGAAACACATAAAACAGCTATCTGTGTGAATAGTGTGTATTACTTAATGCTTAGCCTTGGTGGGCTTTCAAAAAAGATTATGGTAATAGATTAACATATGAGTAGGCTTTTGGTGTGCATTAGAGTGGGCCTGGAATAAGAGCTCATGTTACAGTCTTAAGGTGGTGTTAAAGGCTCAAGGTTTTTTACCTTCATGCATTCTATCCATGGGGTTTAAAAACTCGTATATGGGTGGTCAAAAAGGTTCAGAAAGCCAGCCCGGGGGGGGGGGGGGGAGGAGCCGCAGCATGACGCCGTAGCGCATGGCCGGGAGGCTACGGACGCCGGTCTGCTAGCAGGGAAGTGATGTCCTAACCTGCAGAGATCTTACTTCGTCTCTGAGGGAGAACGTGTGGTGCCCGGGTGTATCCTGCCTCGGAGCGGTGAGGTGCATGTGGCGCGGAGTGGAACTGGGGCGGCACTGTGTCGGAGCGCTGCGGGAGTTTGGTCCTGCAGGTGCTTGTAGCGGGAGCAGGGAAGTGACGGAGGACGGTGAGAGGGAAAGAAAGGACCCGTAGTGATATGGAAAGACCTGTAGCTGCCCAGGACACTGCCTGAGAACCGGAGGAGTGTTGGATGCAGGTCAGAAAGGGAAGGGAGCTGCAAAAGTAAGTATGGAGTGCAGGGACTTAAGGTGAACCCCCAGACATATAGGAGTTTATTTACTAAAGCTGGAGAGTACAAAATTAGATGCATTTCTGCATAGAAACCAATCAGCTTCCAGGTTTTATTGCCAAAGCTTAACTGAACAAGCTGAGGTTAGAAGCTGATTGGCTACCATGCAAAGCTGCACTAGATTCTGAGTGAACCAGTTTTAGTAAATCTACCCCATAATGTTGGACATTTACATACAGATAAAGAGGCCGATGAAGAGCACTCAAAGCTGGGTCATTCAAGGGGATGCGGCTGGGAATACCTAGCTGATGCTTACTAAACCTTGCATAGTAGACCTGTTCCAAGCACTATATATCGGGCTAGTGTCATAGAGTATACAATAGACTGCACTTAATCTTATGCAGCCCAGTCTGGTCAAGCAACATAGAGCAGACCCGCACCAAGCTCCAAACAGCAGACACAAATTAAAATATCTATAGTAGACTTGCATCAAGCTCTATATAGCTGATTATTGACAAGCAACACATAGCAGACCTGCACCAAACTCTGAGCAACAGACTTATATTAATTGTACATAATAGACCTGCACTATGCTCTATACAGCCGACGATCGTCAAAATACTACACAGCAGACCAGCACCAAGCTCTGAACAGCAAACCCATAATAAACTTATACAGCAGTCTTGCATCAAGTTTTCATACAGCTGACTTACGCCAAGTATCTTACAGCAGATTTGAATCCAGACGTATGTAGCAGACTCGCGGAAGTCCTACATAGTAGACCATTTTAGTTTTATACAGTAGTTCTATGTGAGAGACATACAGTTGATCTACGTCTGGTGTATACTGTAGGTTAGCCACCAAACGGGATCCCTCCAAGGAAAATGAGAAGTAAACCAACCAAAGGGGGTGGCCCTAAAACACCTCAGCCAAGCGCAAATACTCTCACGAAAAAAAATACATACAGGGGAGAAAAAGTTTAGAATTGCAAAACCAAGACTTCCAGAGCGAAAGCTCTATCAAGAATGGGGATGAACAATCCAGATTGTCACTTGGTAATATGGAGGAAGATCAAGAAAATGGAAGCCCAACCTTAGAAATCAGAGGGGCACAAAGAAAAGGGAAACAGGAAGGACCGTTAGTAGATACCCTTTCAAAAAAGGACTTGGTGGAGATGTTTACGAAATTGTAAATTATTATTATTATACAGTATTTATGAAAGTGCCAATAGTTCGCTCAGCGCTGTACATTACAAAGGGGGACAGAACATGTGACAGAACAATAACAATACAATGCAAAACATGAGGGGATCGAGGGCCCTGCTCTTTCGAGCTTACAATCTAGAAGGGAGGGGATGGTGGCACAGGAGCAGATAGCTGTGGGGGATGGAGTGGTAGGAGGAGTAGAGGAGGTCGGCAAGTTAGCAGAGGGTGGGGTAGACTTCCCTGAAGAGATGGGTTTTCAGGGTGCACCTAAAGGAGAGGAGAGTAGGTGATAATCTGATGGGTTGAGGCAGGGAGTTCCAGAGGATGGGTGACACCCTGGAGAAGTCCTGGAGGCGGGCATGGGAGGAGGAGACCAGGGAACTAGAGAGAAGGAGGTCGTGTGAGGAGCGGAGTGTGCGTGCTGGGCGGTACTTGGATATTAGGTCAGTGATGTAGTTCGGGACAGTATGGTGGACAGCTTTGTACATCAGTGTTAGGATTTTGAATTTGATTTGTTGCGCAATCGGAAGCCAGTGGAGGGATTGGCAGAGGGGGGTGGCGGAAACGGAGCGGTTGGAAAGGTGAATGAGTCTGGTAGCCAGACTCAGGATCGACTGAAGCAGGGATAGCCAGCGGCTAGGCAGGCCAGTGAGGAGGGAGTTGCAGTAGTCGAGTTGTGATATGATGAGGGAGTGGATGAGCTGTTTAGTGGTTTCTGGGGTTAGGAACGTGCGTATTTTGGCGATGTTGGAGGTGGAGTCTGCACGAGTTTGTTAAAGATTGGACTTGGGGCTGGAAGGATAGGTTGGAGTCCAGAATGACACCAAGTACTCTGGCCTGCGGGGTGGGTTTGATTGTGGCGTTGTTGGATGTGATGGAGAAGTCAATGGGGGGTGGTGTCCTGGCTGGGGGGAAGACAAGAAACTCCGTTTTGGAGAGGTTCAGTTTAAGGAAGTGGAGTGACATCCAGTCTGATATGTCGCTCAGTAAGTGTGTGATTCGGGCGGAGGCCGAGGGGGTGAGGTGGTGGGTTGAGAGATAGATTTGTGTGTCGTCGGCATAGAGGTGGTAGTTGAAGCCGTGAGAGTGTATGAGTTGGCCAAGGGAGGAGGTGTAGATGGAGAAGAGAAGGGGCCCGAGGACAGAGCCTTGAGGGACCCCAACAGAGAGGGGGAGTGAGGGGGAGGTGGTAGCATTATAGGTAACGCTGAAAGAGCATTGTGACAGGTAGGATGAGAGCCACGAGAGGACAGAATCTCTGAGGCCGAGGGAGTGTAGTTTTTTGAGGAGGAGGGGGTAGTCGACTGTGTCGAAGGCCGCAGAGAGGTCAAAGAGTAGGAGCACTGAATAGTGGCCATTAGCTTTGGCGGTTAGCAGGTTGTTGGAGAGTTTGAGTAAGGCAGATTCGGTGGAGTGTAGGGGACGGAAGCCGGACTGTAGGGGATCGAGGAGGTTGTTATCGTTGAGGTGAGAGCTTAGGCGGGTCTAGGCGCTCGAGGAGTTTAGATGTAAATGGGAGCAGGGAGATGGGTCTAAGGTTGTTCGGGTCATTGGGGTCCAGGGAGGGCTTTTTAGATATGGGGTTGATGTGTGCATGTTTCAGAGGGCAGGGTAAAGTGCCGGAGGAGAGGGAGAAATTAAAGATGTGGGTGAGGGAGCATAGGATGGAGGGGGAGGGAGGTAGTAGGAGTTGTGAGGGGATAGGGTCGAGGGGGCAGGTGGTGAGGCGGCCATCAGAGAGGATCTTGGAGACTTCCTCGATGGTAGTAAGGTCAAAGGTGTGAAGTGTTGGGGGGGCTTCAGTATGAGGAATGTAGGGTGGGGTGGAAGTGGAGGTCAGAGCAGTGGTGGGGCCGTGGGAGAGGGGTGACGAGGGGGTAGCTGAGTGAGGGGGAACGGGGTTGGAGGGAGTTTGAGCAGGGACGAAGTCCCTGCGGATTATGTTGAGGGGGAGGGGGGATGAGGGGGTAGCTGTGTGAGAGGGGACGGGTTGAGAAGGCGTGTGAGTTGCGGCGATGTCCTTGCGAATTGTGTCAATCTTGTTTTTGAAGTGATTGGCAATCTCAAGGGCAGTGAGTGAGGTGCTGGGTGGAGGTGGGGGTGGAGAGAGTAGAGATTTGAAGGTGGAGAAGAGTCGGTGAGGATTGGAGGAGAGGGCCTTGATGAGGGTCAGGAAGTAGGCTTGTTTGGCTGCGTGGAGGGAGGAGGTGTAGGTGTGGAAGGCAGATTTGTAGCGGGTGAAGGCTTGTTGGGATTTGGTTTTGCGCCAGTCGCTCCAGGGCACGACTGTGTAGTTTGAGGGTTTTGTTGTGATCAGTCTGCCAGGGCTGGAGTGGTCGGGGTCTGATGTTGCGTGTGGTTAAAGGCGCTAGTAAGTCAAGGGCTGTTGTAGGCAGTCATAGCCAAGTCGGGGCAGGACAGGGGGAGAATGCTGTCATGGAGTTGATCAGCTGCAGGGGGGCAGGGTTAAGGTTGCGGAGGTTACGGCTGGTAGTAGTGTGACATTTGGAGGGGTAGGCGTTGGAGGACGAGGAGATAGAGAAGGTAATCAGGTTATGGTCAGAGAGAGGGAAGGGGGTGTTAGTGAGGTTGTGGGGAGCGCAGCGGTTGGAGAAGAAAAGATCAAGGATATTACCTTTGGAATGGGTGGTGGATTGTATGCACTGTGCAAGTGCAAAGGAGGAGGTTAAGGGGAGGAGATGGGATGTGTCCGGGTTGTCGAGGTCGAGAGGGATGTTGAAATCCCCAAGGATGATGGTGGGTAGCTCAGAGGAGAGGAAGAAGGGTAGCCAGGAGGAGAAGTCATCCAGGAAGCGGGATATGGATCCAGGAGGCCGGTATATCACAGCAATCTTCAGGGGGGTTGGGGAGAATAGTCGGACGCAGTGGGCCTCGAAGGAGGAGAAGGATAGGGAGGGGGGTTTGGGAGGACTCGGAAGGTGCTCTGCGGTGACAGGAGCAGACCAACCCCACCACCTTTACGACCGTTAGACCTGGGTGAGTGGGTCCAGGTGAGACCTCCGTAGGAGAGTGCAGCAGGGGAGGTAGAGTCAGTGGCCTGGATCCAGGTTTCCGTAATCGCCAGGAGGTTGAAGGAGCGGGAAACAAAGAGGTCATGGATGGCGGTAAGCTTGTTGCACACCAATCGGGCGTTCAGGAGTGCACATGAAAACGGGGGGGAGATTTTAGGGAGCAGGGGGACAGATACTAAGTTGCAGAGGTTGCGGCAAGACGTGGAGGCGGGAGGGTGTTGTGTGGGTGAGGGAGGTGGTGGAAGGCCAGGATTCGGGGAGATGTCCCCCGCGGTTAGGAGGAGGAGAAGGGTGAGAAAGGTAGCATGGGAGCGGGATGTGCAGGAGCGTGAGAAACTACTAGTGTTCGGTGTTCGGGTCAGTGGGAGAGTGGAGTAATAGGAGGAGGTGGTGGGTGCCGAAGAGGGGCGAAGGAAGCAGTGAGGACACAATATACAATTGTTTGGGAGAGGCAGAGGGATATAGTGAATGGATTTTGGGAACGGAGGAGAGGAAAATGAGAAGGAGGAGTGGAGGAGGCATTTTGGGGAGGTGATGAGAGCAGTAGTAGGGAGATGATAGCAATGAGGGGGAGATGTACAAGTTTTGGGGTGGAGCAGAGGGGTAAAGAAATGAGATTTGGGAACAGAGGATAGTAATATGATAAGGAGAAGAGGGGGCGTATTATATAAAGGTACATGGAGTGGGACTCAGGTATGTAAGAGAGGTTTCCCAGGGTGTATGCTTCCAGTCTGTCCAGCGTGCAGTAGAGTTTCTTGCTGTTGTTGTGTCTTCCTGCTGCTTAAGTTTTCCTGCTTCAGTTCAACTGCTGTGTTTAACTGCTTTGCACTCCTTCCACGCAGCACTCAATCAAAAGCAGCAGCCCATCAGAGACTGTGCCCCCCCATCAGTGATCTCCCCCCATTAGCTGATCTAAATTTATAGGGAGATGCTCAAATGTGCATTCAACTCCACCCCAATTAGAAGCTGATAAGGATCACATGAATAGTGGGGGATGTTTCATTGGGAACAGGCTACAGTCGTAAACCTGAGTGCAGCTAGAGGTGAGGACTGGTCAACATATACACAAATATAAATACACCATTTGTTCTGAATTTAACAGGAGTCAATGCGTTTTTCTAGTTAAGAGCAGAGATAGGAGATAGGTGCATTTACCCAGAGAAAAGCAGCAGGAGTCAATGCGTTTTTCTAGTTAAGAGCGGAAATGGTGGTTAAGCGGGAGATGGGGAACCTCCGAAGTGATCTGGGTCATGTGCTGACTCGACTGGAGGAGTCAGAGAAAAAGGTAGAGGAACATACATCATAAATCGAGAAATTAGAAGTGCAAATAGAAGAAAGACGATTAGAGATGAGAGAATTATTATTTAAAGCAGAGGATCAGGAGAACCGTAATAGAAGAAATAATCTAAGGTTTAGAGGCATTCCTGAAGGAAAAGGGCAAGAGGAAGATCAGAAGGAGAAAATTAAAAAAATCTGCAATCCAATAATGGGAAGGCCAGAGACAGACTGTATAAAAATGGACAGCGTATATAGGGTCAGAAGGCCAAAGGGTATTGCAGTAGAAAGCCCCAGAGACGTGGTAGTTAGATTTCGGGACATGGGAGACCAAGACCTAATATGGAAAAGATTGCGGGAATTCCCTGAAGTAGAATTCGAAGACTCCATCATTCAAATTTTTGCAGATATTTCCCCAGAGACATTGGTGAGAAGGAGAGCCCTCAAACCACTCCTAAACCACATGAGAGAGAAAAAAGACAGATATAATTGGGGATTTCCTTCTTGCTTAGTGGGGTGGAAAGATGGAAGATCGGCAAGACTGAGATTCCCAGAAGATTATGAGGACTTTTGTGGAAAACTAGATTTACAGAAAGTGAACATAGAGGGATGGTTTGATGGGGCTAGAGGGAGGAATACCCAGGTACCAGGTAGAGGGCAACAACTAGATAGGAGGTAGATCTTACAGCGCAGGGTTGGGGGCATGGGACAGAGAGGAGGGGAGGAGAATGGGGGTTTATTCCCCCCCCCTTTTTTTTTTCTTCTTCGCTCTGCCCAGGTGGCCGCATTGAGTGACATCAGAACTTCGGAGTCCCTCATGGGTTTTATATCCCTTTAGATGAAAGATCAAGGGGATAGTTGAGGGACAAAGCAGGCCGACAACTCCGGGAGGCCCAGCATAAGATTATTTATCTTTGTGAGATGTCATCTGTACAGATGAAAGATAGGTGGTTAGGCAGCGAGTTCCACCCCAATCAAGGAAATGCTAGGGGGGATCTTTCTAGACAAATTCCTAGGCTTAATGTATGCCAGGGAGGGAGGGGATGTGAGGGTGGGGGGGAAGGGAGGGAGGGGTAAAGGGGCGGGAGGGGAAGGGGTAAGAAAGGGGTTTGGTAGAAGATATCTGTATCCAAGTAGAAACGAGTGGAAGGGAATAGACCAAAACAATATTAGCGAATATGATTGAGACTAAGTTTATGACCTATAACGTGAAAGGGTTAAATTCACCTAGGAAAAGACATAAGATACTTAGGGAAGTACAACAATATTCGATAGATATTGTTTTCCTCCAAGTGACCCATCTATTAAGAAATACCAATGTGAGGTTATATTTGAAGTATTATCAAACGTGGATATATGCGGATTCCCCTGTAAAGGGAACAAAAGGGGTAGCAATTGGTCTTTCAGCAAAAATTGACTTCCAACTACAGGAGAGAATGGAGAATTTGGAAGGCCGATTTTTGTTTATCAGGGGAAAGTTACAAGGAAAAGAATATACATTGGCTAACATATATTGCCCAAATAAAAACCCAGCGGGATTCCTGGAAGGGACCATAAGGAAACTTATGGAATTTAAAAAGGGGAGTCTGGTAGTGGGGGGGGGGATTTTAATTTGTGTTTGGACCCTAGATGGGATGTGTCATCTGGGGGGAGGAGGGAAGGAGAGAGGAGTCTCAAATCGTTGAAGAGATTATTGTATAGATACCAGTTGGTGGATATATGGAGGATAAACCATCCTAGAGAAAGAGATTATACCTTCTTCTCCCAAGCCCACGGTTCATATTCAAGGCTGGACTATATTATGGTTGAGCATAGACAACTGGAGACAGTGAAGGGATCAAAAATAGAAGTAATGTCATTGTCAGATCATGCCCCAGTCACAATGAGGCTCCAAATAGAGAAGGGCGAGGAAAAAACCTGTTCTTGGAAACTGAATGACTCACTTTTACAGGACCCTGAAGTTGAGAAGAGAATAAAAAAGGAAATTGAACAATTTTTTGAGATAAATGAGACCAAGGGAATGTCTGAGGCAATAGTATGGGAGTTGCATAAAGCTTACATTAGAGGATTACTGATCGCTATAGGTATAGAGAAGAAGAAGGAAAGAGGAAAAAAAATAAAACAGGCTATAGAAGAACTACAAAAACTGGAACAAACGCATAAAAAGGAAAAGTGGATGGATAAATATCAGAGGATAATACAAAAAAGAGGTAAGAAGAAGTAAGGATATAAGAGGGATAAAAATAGGAGAGAGGGAATATAAAGTAGCTGCATATGCAGATGATATGCTGTTTTATGTGGCAAACCCTAGGATAACACTGCCCAACCTAATGGAAGAACTAAAACAATATGGAAGAGTATCAGATTTGAAGATAAATCCGGTGAAATCCTGAACATCAATCTCAAAGACATAGAAAAGAAAAGGCTGCAAGGAACATTCCCTTTTTCCTGGAGGAAAAATGAAATAGGATACCTTGGAATAAAATTAACTACAGTGGGGATCGAAAGTTTGGGCACCCCAGCTAAAAAATTGTATTAATGTGCATAAAGAAGCCAAGGAAAGATGGAAAAATCTCCAAAAGGCATCAAATTACAGATTAGACATTCTTATATGTCAACAAAAGTTAGATTTTATTTCCATCATTTACACTTTCAAAATAACAGAAAACAAAAAAATGGCATCTGCAAAAGTTTGGGCACCCTGCAGAATTTATAGCATGGACTGCCCCCTTTGCAAAGCTGAGACCTGCCAGTGTCATGGATTGTTCTCAATCATGGTCTGAGAAGACCAGGTGATGTCAATCTCAAAGGTTTTAAATGCCCAGACTCATCTGACCTTGCCCCAACAATCAGACTGTATAAAATAAAGAAAGGTGAGCGCACTCCAGTGAGCGGCAAATGCACAAAAAAGGAACTACAAGCCCTTCCAACCAGGATAGAAACAATAAGTGCAGCGCTACAAATAATAACCAAATGACAATTATATGTGGTCATCAAATATAGGAATGTCAAAGATGATAAACAGTTCAGTGATGGGGGACTCTCAGGGAGTATAGGTGCAATCCAATCCCAGGAATAGATAAATTGCCTGCTTACCAGAAGCGCAATTATAATACGCATGTACAGGTTACATGTAGCCGGGGTCCCATGTAGGCGCTGCTTTATAGTACCCAGATGGTCCGTCGGTGGTAAGACGATGCTGGCCTGGTCGGATCACACTGCTCCTTGGATCCACGCAGAGAACCTAAAAATGCTGGGGCTGAGGTATGGGAACTCAGTGCCAGATATAAGGAGTAAAAATACTCATAGTGTAGTATGTTTAAAAATTATTTATTAAATCCAATACGTAAACCATAAAAGTTACAAAACGCATGCCTGCAGCCTGTAGCCAGTATAAGCAGCTTGAAAAAGAGATTCTATACACTGACCAGTGAGTACCAAAGGTGGGCCGCCGGACCTCCTGACCCGGCGGCGTAACGTCAAGGCGTGCGAAGGCTCCTCCTAGACGCGTTTTGTGTCAATACACGTCTACTGTAGGGGTGATGCCATTCATGCCTGACTTCTGTTTGCCTCTTTATATAATTCAAAAAACGCGCCAAACCGCACTAGCGCCGCCTCGCTGACGATCGGCGCTACTGCGCATGCGCGGGCGCCATTTGTCTGTGGTTTGGGAACCATAAAGATGGCCACCGCATGTCCCACTGCGCATGCGCGAATAGTCCGGTCGCCATTTTCTCGGTTGGATATAGACATCCAGCCAACTAACAGTGGCTGGGGGGTATATAGCTTGATAATATCCAGTGGACTGTCGCCTGACTGTTTCCCTGTATGCGGTGGTTCAGTCATTCTGGCTCCAGTCCCCTCTTTCACATTTCAAATCCACAAGAAAATGGCCGCCGTCTCGGTTCGCGCATGCGCACTGTTAGTCGGCTGGATGTCTATATCCAACCGAGAAAATGGCGACCGGACTATTCGCGCATGCGCAGTGGGACACGCGGCGGCCATCTTTATGGTTCCCAAACCACAGACAAATGGCGCCCGCGCATGCACAGTAGCGCCGATCGTCAGCAAGGCGGCGCTAGTGCGGTTTGGCGCGTTTTTTTAATTATATAAAGAGGCAAACAAAAGTCAGGCATGCATGGCATCACCCCTACAGTAGACGTGTATTGACACGAAACGCGTCTAGGAGGAGCCTTCGCACGCCTTGACGTTACGCCGCCGGGTCAGGAGGTCCGGCGGCCCACCTTTGGTACTCACTGGTCAGTGTATAGAATCTCTTTTTCAAGCTGCTTATACTGGCTACAGGCTGCAGGCATGCGTTTTGTAACTTTTATGGTTTACGTATTGGATTTAATAAATAATTTTTAAACATACTACACTATGAGTATTTTTACTCCTTATATCTGGCACTGAGTTCCCATACCTCAGCCCCAGCATTTTTAGGTTCTCTGCGTGGATCCAAGGAGCAGTGTGATCCGACCAGGCCAGCATCGTCTTACCACCGACGGACCATCTGGGTACTATAAAGCAGCGCCTACATGGGACCCCGGCTACATGTAACCTGTACATGCGTATTATAATTGCGCTTCTGGTAAGCAGGCAATTTATCTATTCCTGGGATTGGATTGCACCTATACTCCCTGAGAGTCCCCCATCACTGAACTGTTTATCATCTTTGACATTCCTATATTTGATGACCGCATATAATTGTCATTTGGTTATTATTTGTAGCGCTGCACTTATTGTTTCTTGCCCCAACAATCAGCACCATGGGTTCTTCTAAGCAGTTGTATAGAAAACTGAAACTGAAAATAGTTGACACTCACAAAGCTGGAGAAGGCTATAAGAAGATAGCAAAGTGTTTTCAGATGTCAATATCCTCTGTTCAGAATGTAATTAAGAAATGGCAGTCATCAGGAACAGTGGAAGTTAAAGCAACATCTGGAAGACCAAGAAAAATATCAGACAGAACAGCTCGCAGGATTGTGAAAAAAACAATTCAAAACCCACGTTTGACTGCACGATCCCTCCAGAAAGATCTGGCAGACACTGGAGTTGTGGTAAACTATTCCACTATAAAGAGATACTTGTACAAATATGGTCTTCATGGAAGAGTCATCAGAAGAAAACCTCTTCTACGTCCTCACCACAAAAATCATCGTTTGAACTTTGCAAATGAACATATAGACAAGCCTGATGTATTTTGGAAACAAGTTCTGTGGACCGATAAGGTTAAAATTGAACTTTTTGGCCGGAATGAGCAAAGATACGTTTGGAGAAGAAGGGGCACAGAATTTAATGAAAAGAACCTCTGTCCAACTGTTAAGCATGGGGTTGGATCAATCATGCTTTGGGGTTGTGTTGCAGTCAGTGGCACAGGGAACATCTCACGAGTAGAAGGAAAAATGGATTCAATAAAATTTCAGCAAATTTTGGATGGTAACTTGATGCCATCTGTGAAAAAGCTGAAGTTAAAGAGAGGATGGCTTCTACAAATGGATAATGATCCTAAACACACCTCGAAATCCATGGGGGATTACATCAAGAGGCGTAAACTGAAGGTTTTGCCATGGCCTTCACAATCTCCTGACCTCAACATAATTGAAAATCTATGGATACACCTTAACCATTAGCCGCCCGGCCAATGGCCGTTTGGCGGCTTCAGATGTGCTCCTCCATTCCGGGTGCACGCCATTTGGCGTGCTCCCTCACATGCGCCGTTTGCGCTAGTGCAGAGCGGCGCAGCAGTGCGATCTGTCGGCGGCCGTGCACCTCGGACACGGCCGATGACAGATCCGAGTACCGGCTCCCGTTGCTGGTACCATGTGACCTGCTGTGACCAATCACAGCAGGTCACATGACAGTTGTATACATGGATGGCTTCATTCATGATGCCATCCATTGTATACTAGTGCCTAGCTGTGAATGGTCACAGCTAATCACATGCACATGTCATGTGATTAGCTGTGACCAAACCACAGCTAAGCACAAAAAAAAAAAAAAAAAGCTGAATGAATCGATTTCATTCAGGTAAATGCTTGCTTATAGCAAAGTAATTCTTTGCTATAAGCAAATTGTGTAGAAAAAAAAAAAAAAAAATACTGATCACTTCCCCAAAGTAGTACAATGTTACTATGGTAACATTGTACTATTTTGGTCATAGTAAAATATGAAAAAAAATCTTAAAAAAAATAAAAAAAATGTAATAAAAAATTAAATATATATATATTTTTTTTTCATACTGTCATCAGTCAGTGTCCCTGTTCACCGCCATGCCAGTTATATGATGACGCTGTACTGCACTGGTGACAGTATGTAAAAAAAAAAATAGTGAAAATAATTGTTTTCATTTTTTCATTTTCGGAAAAATTATGACAAAAAATACAACTTCAAAAAACTCGCCATGCCTCTTATGAAGTACGTCGGACTGTCTACTCTGCAAAAAGGGGTCATTTGGGGATATCTGTACTATTCTGACATTCTTGGACCTCAAGAAATTAGATTGGCCGTCAGTACTTCAGGATTGATCAATATTCAGATCTATACCATAGTTTGTGAACTCTATAACTTTCCTACAAACTAAATAATACATCCTAATTTGGGTTATTTTCACCAAAGACATGTAGCAGAACACATCTCGGCCTAAATTTATGAAGAACAATTATTTATATGTAAACTTTTATAACAGAAACAAAGAAAAATGTGGTTTTTTTTCAAAATTTTTGGTCTTTTTTTGTTAATTTAGCAAAAAATAAAAACCTCAGCGGTGATTAAATACCACCAAAAGAAAGCTCTAGTTGTGTGAAGAAAATGATAAAATTTTAGTTTGGGTACAGTGTTGTATGACCGCGCAATTGTCATTCAAAGTGTGAGAGCGCTGAAACCTGAAAAATGGCCTGGGCAGGAAGGTGTAAAATTGCACGGTATTGAAACGGTTAAAAGAGCAGTGCGTGACAGACAGCCCAGAAATCTCAAAGAACTGGAAGACTTTTGTAAGGAAGAATGGGCAAAGATACCTCAAACAAGAATTGAAAGACTCTTGGCTGGCTACAAAAAGCGTTTACAAGCTGTGATACTGTCCAAACAGGGCAGTACAAGATATTAACTCTGCAGGGTGCCCAAACTTTTGCAGACACCATTTTTTTTTTTCTGTTATTTTGAAAGTGTAAATGATGGAAATAAAATCTAACTTTTGTTGACATATTATAAGAATGTCTAATCTGTAATTTGATGCCTTTTGGAGATTTTTCCATCTTTCCTTGGCTTCTTTATGCACATTAATACAAATTTTTAGCTGGGGTGCCCAAACTTTCGATCCCCACTGTACATCAGTAAAAAGGTTATATCAAACAAATTATGTTCCCCTGATAAACGAAATTAAAGACGAGTTGAAGAGACTAATAAAAGGAGGGGCCTCTTGGGTTGGAAGAATTAATTTAGTTAAGATGGTGATACTCCCAAAGATTCTGTATAAATTTCAGATGCTCCCGATATCACTACCTGGAGCTTTTTTTGTAATAATCAGAAAAATGATTACTAAGTTTTTATGGGCAAATAGGAGGCCTAGGATAAGTTACAAAGTGTTAAGTAGAGCAAAAGCAAATGGAGGTCTTGGGCTACCACATATAAAAAATTATTACATAGCTGTAATTTTGTCACGGGTGATAGATTGGTTAATGAATGTATGTATATTATAGGAAAATAAGAAAGCATATGATGTATAGGAAGATGTTGTAATGTTGTTTGTTTAATTACATAATAAAAAGATGAATTTAAAAAAAAAAAACTTGTATATGGGTATCCAAAGAGATAGTAATTTGTATTAATATTGATTACAGTCCCATTCAAGCAGGATTAAACTTCAGCTCTAGGGACTTTTAAGAATAAGCTTTTATTTATTTGGTGACTTTATATATAAAATTAATTAATTGGTTAAGGGTTATGGGGCATCTTAACTGGGTTTGCTTCCACTGGATCTTCATGTAAGTTCGAATCTAATGCTGTATATATTAAAGTATAACTATAAGTGCAAAACCTTTTTTTTAGTTTTGGATAGAGTGGGGAAGGCTTAGAACACTTGCCAGTTTATTTATTTCAGGTACTTATATAATGCTGTCAATTTATGTAGTGCTTTACATACATATATTATACATTCACATCAGTCCCTAACCCTCAATGAACATACAATCTCAGGTCCCTAACTCATATACATACACATACTAAGGCCAATTTAGACAGGCCAATTAACCTAGCATGTCTTTGGAGTGTGAGAGGAAACCCATGCAGGCACAAGGGGAACATGCAAACTCCAAGAAGGTGGCTCTGTGGTTGGGATTTGAACCAGTGACCTTAGTACTGCCAGGTGGAAATGCTAACCATTTAGCCACTGTGCTGCCCACAGTTTTTAATGCTGTCTGTGATGTCACCCTTTCTATTTTTCCTGGTTACCATTATCATGAAAAATGAAAGTAAAAAGAAAATCCCACATTATGGGTTGATATCAGAACACTAAGAGTGATACCTGATAACAGAGGTAATAACACAATCATCAGTCTCTCCCTCATGCCAGGGTACTAGGTGTAATCCTAGACTCCCATCTGTCCTCTCAGCCCCAAAACATGTAGACTTCACCTCCGCAACATCTCCAAGATACGGTCGTTCTTAACCTTGGAAACTACTAAGCAACTTATTCACTCCCTGGTTATCTCTCGCCTTGACTATTGTAAATCCCTCCTCATTGGCCTACCTAACCGCAGGCTATCCCCTCTTCAGTCTATCATGAATGCTGCTGCCAGACTCATCCACCTTACTATCCATTCTGCATCTGCCACCCCTCCACTGGCTTCCCATTGCCCAACGGATAAAATTCAAAACATTAACAATAACATATAAAGCCATTTATAACTCTTCCCCAAAACACATCACCAATCTTGTCTCCAAATATCACCCAAACTGTACTCCCCACTCCTCGCACGACCTCCTGCTCTCTAGCTCCCTTGTCTCCTCCTCCCATTCTCCTCTCCAGAACTTCTCCAGAGCTTCCCCCATCCTCTGGAACTCTCTACCCCAATTTATCAGACTGTCGCCTACTCTGCTCACTTTTAGGCGATCTCTGAAAACCTCTCTTCAGGGAAGCATATCCTGCTGTAAGGGACCGCCCGGCGGTACTACTAGCACTCCACTGAATAGGCGCCCCCAGCGCACGGAGTCTAAGTCCCAGGGTGCTTGTTCACCAGGGCCCCTGATGGTGGGGATGGACTTGGAGCTCCCTGAGACCAGGTCGTGACTACTGGGTGCGCCCGTCAGTGGTAGCAGTATGCGCAAGGGGCTCCCACGGGGAAGAGTCTGATGTGAGGAGGTCAGAAGACCCCGCTGCAAGGGACGGATGGATGGATGAGCAGGGTCAGACGGGCCGGGTCGGTAACAGAGAGGACGGCAAGGTACAAGGCAGCGGGCATAGAATGGTCGGGTCACACGCCAGGTCAGCAACAGCAGGTCAAATCCAATAGGGGGCATTCAGGAGAGAGGTCAGGCAAAGCAAGGGTCAGAGCAGGAGAAAGCAGCAAGGTCAGGTACAATCCGGGTCAAAACTTACAAGGGGCACAGGATCACAGGTTCACAGGATGCAGGGAAGACCAGAAGGCACTGAATGACAGCTCAGGGCCATTTAAATATCCCGCCCTGCGCTGCCATTGGTGCCCAGCGGGCGGCCGCGGCTTCTACTGCGCATGCGCGAACTCGAACGCCGCGGCCGGCCCGGACCTAGTGCCCGTGTCCCTGCACAGGGCGGTGCACTGCGCCTGCGCCGGGACCACCGCGGCAGGGATCGAGGAGATCCCTGACATTGCCCCCCCCCTACGGGCAGCCTCCGGATGCCCACCCGATCTCTCCACCACGGGTGATCGCGAAAGAACCTCCGGACAAGTCTGGGTGCATGGACATTATGGGCTGGTTCCCAAGAATTGTCCTCAGGGCCATAGCCCTTCCATTTGATAAGGAATTGGGTCTGGCCTCCCCTCCTTCGACACTTCAGGATCGTTTCAACCTCAAACTCTTCTTCTCCTTCGACCGTTACCGCTTCCGGGGGTCTAGATTCCCGGTCAGGGAAGGCATCTGGGACCACTGGCTTCAGCAGGGACACATGGAAGACCGGGTGGATCTTGAGCGTGTCAGGGAGGGCGAGTTCGTAGGCTACTTCGTTAACCATCCGTTTAATGCAGAAGGGGCCTATAAATTTGGGTCCCAATTTCTTTGACGGGCAAAGCATCTTTAAATTGGACGTCGCCAGCCAAACCTTCTCTCCAGGCCGCAATACCCCTCCGTTTCCTGTTGAATGCTTTCCTGTAGTCTTCCTGGGCCCGACTGATGGCCACTTGAAGCTTCTTATTGTTCGCAGCGAAGAACGTTACCACATCTTGTGTTGCTGGTACTGGGCATTCCGACACCAAATCCGGGAGGAAGACTGGGTGAAAGCCATAGTTGGCAAAGAACGGGGACTGCCCTGTTGCTGAGTGGCGGGCGTTGTTATACGCAAATTCCGCTAGAGGTAGAAGTGGCAGCCAGTCATCTTGAGTAAACGAGGTATAGCATCTCAAGTATTGCTCCAAGGTCTGATTGGTCCTTTCGGTTTGACCGTTAGTTTGAGGGTGGAACGCAGAGGAGAGAGATAATTTGATGTCCAGGGCCTTGCACAGTGCTCTCCAGAATCTGGACGTGAACTGGACCCCTCGGTCCGAGACAATGTCTTCGGGGACCCCATGCAACCTGACTACCTCACGAATGAAGACTCGCGCGGTCTCGGCCGCCGAGGGGGTTTTCTTCAACGGGATGAAGTGGGCCATCTTGGACAAGCGGTCCACGACTACCAGGATTGCCGTGTGGTCTCGGGATGGCGGAAGCTCGACTATAAAGTCTAATGAGATCTTTTGCCAAGGCCGTTCAGGAATAGGTAAGGGTCGCAGCAGACCCCAAACCTTGTTTCTTGATGGCTTGTTCTTCTGGCAGGTGACACAGGACCTTACATAGCCCTTACAATCCTTAGCCATGTCTGGCCACCAGAATGAGCGTCGGAGAAGTTCCAGGGTCTTTTCTGGGCCAAAGTGCCCCGCCATCGGGTGGTCGTGGCAATGCCCCAAGACCAGGGTTCGGGCTTCGTCCGGCACCACAATTCGATCTTCCCTCCATAGGAGTCCCCCCTTGTTCTGGAGCAGCCCTCCGCCTGGGGTAGAGAAGTTTGTGGATGCTTCCATTAGCCTGGAACGAAGGTCCGACTGAAGGACCAAGAAGTTACCCGAGGACAGGATGGTGTCGGGTACTGGGGTCTCCTTGGTGTCTTCGTACATCTGTGATAACGCATTCGGCTTAGTGTTCTTCGATCCCGGCCGGTACGTAATGTGGAAGTTGAATCTTGAAAAGAATAGTGCCCATCTCGCCTGTCGCGGGCGTAGACGCTTGGCGGTTCTCAGATGCTCTAAGTTCTTGTGGTCAGTAAATATTAAGATGGGGTGCACCGCACCTTCCAGCAGGTACCTCCATTCCTGTAACGCCGTTTTGATCGCTAGTAGCTCTCGATCACCGATATCATAGTTCCTCTCTGCTGGGGTAAGCTTCCGTGAGAAGAACGCTACAGGGTGGAGCAGTTCCTTGGTGCCTTTTCGTTGGGAGAGGATGGAGCCTACCGCATTCTCCGACGCATCTACCTCCAAGATATAGGGCAGAGCGGCGTCTGGGTGACCCAAAATGGGTGCCGAAGTGAACAGCTTCTTCAAGACTTCGAAAGCTCCCTGCGCTTCTGGTGTCCATCTGAATCGGGTTCCCAGCTTGGTTAGCTGAGTAATGGGGGAGACCAGACCCGAGAAGTTCTTGATGAACTTCCGGTAAAAATTTGCAAAGCCGATGAATCGTTGGATGCCTTTCCTGTCTGTGGGTTCAGGCCAATCCAGTATTGCAGCGACCTTCTGGGGATCCATCGCGACCCCCGCGGTGGAGATAATCAGGCCCAAGAAGGCAATGCTGGATTGTTCAAAACAACATTTTTCTGCCTTGGCATACAACCCATGCTGCCGCAACCGCCCCAATACTTTTGCTACATGTATTCTGTGTTCCCCCAAAGACGGGGAGAAAATCAGAATGTCGTCTAAATAAACGATCACAAAGACATCCAGAAAGTCCCTAAAAATATCATTTACAAAGTGTTGAAAAGTGGCCGGAGCATTGCACAACCCGAACGGCATGACCAGATATTCAAAATGACCGAAGCGGGTGCGGAAGGCCGTCTTCCACTCGTCCCCCTCCCTTATGTGAATCAAGTTGTACGCCCCCCTCAGATCCAGCTTGGTAAAAACCACTGCTGACTTTAGACTTTGGAACAGCTCTGGTACTAACGGTAGTGGGTAACGGTTTTTTATCGTGACCCTGTTCAATTCCCTGTAATCGATGCACGGCCTTAAGGTTTTGTCTTTCTTTTCAACAAAGAAGATTCCCGCCCCCGCCGGTGAAGTGGAGTGGCGGATGAACCCCTTCTGGAGGCTGTCCTCGATATATTCCTTTAGAGCCCCCAATTCGGGCTCTGAAAGGGGGAAGATTCGCCCAAAAGGAATTTCTGAGCCGGGTAACAGGTCAATGGGGCAGTCATAAGGGCGGTGGGGGGGTAGGGTATCGGCTCCCCGTTTGCTGAACACATCTAGAAACCCATGGTAGACTGCAGGGATTACTTGTTTCAATTCAGCTTCCCCCTCAGAGCACAGGAGGATTTGGGGGGCCCCCGGGCCCGAAGTGCGGCAGTATATCCGACAGTATGGGGAAGGGAACGTGATTACTCCGGTCTCCCAGTCAATCTGGGGGTTATGGGCCCGTAACCATGGGAGCCCCAGAATGACTGGGAAGAGGGGTGAAGCTATAGCATCCAGGCGGAGGAGTTCCTGGTGCTGGCCGGCAATGACAGTGGTGATGGAGGGGGTTTCCTGGTTCACTACCCCCGATTTTATCCGGGAACCGTCGGCCAAATAAATATTGAACCCCTTCTGTTTCAATTGAAGGGGAATACCCTGCTGGTGAGCAAAATTAATATCCAAGAAGCAGCTGCATGCCCCAGAGTCAATTATGGCCGATACTTCCACGGTCCTTTCTGGAAGCTGAAAGGAAAGGGGTACCACTAAGTATTGGGATGGACCAACATTGCCAATGGATAAGGAAGAAGAGGTGCACTTACTCAGTTTCTGCGGGCAGGAACGTGCCATATGACCAGCTTCGCCACAATAGAGGCACAGGTTCTGGGATCGTCTGCGCAGATGTTCCTCTGGGGATAGTTTAGGCCGTGCCAGGCCGAGCTGCATGGGTTCGGGGTTGTCTCCAGGTGGCCGGTTTTGGATGATTGGCCTAGGTGTTTGACTGGGACCTTGAAATGATCCCCAGGGATTTCCATGACCCTGGCCGGACCTCTCAAACCTGCGTTCCCGCAGTCTACGGTCAATTTTAATGGTCAGTGCTATTAAGTCCTCTAAAGTCTCAGGTACCTCCACCCGGGCGAGCTCGTCTTTCAGGCCATCTGATAGGCCAATACGGAACTGATGCAGGAGTGCAAACTCGTTCCAGCGAGTATCCCCCATCCACCGCCTAAATTCAGATGCGTACTCCTCCGCCGCTCGGCGGCCTTGCCGGAGCGTGTACAGAGTAGCTTCAGCAGAAGCTGCCCGCTGCGGGTCATCATAAAGGATGGCCATAGCATCAAAAAAACTGTCAACCGAACTGAGGTGAGGGTCATTTTTTCCCCGTAATCGATGGGCCCAGTCTTGGGGTTCACCCTGCAGGAGGGAGATGACGAACCCTACCTTCACGGATTCAGTCACGAAGGTTCAGGGTTGTAGCTCAAAATAGAGGAGGCAGGACTCGCGGAATGATCTGAAGCGTGTGCGGTCCCCGTGGAAACGTTCCGGTAAGGGTACTCGGGGGTCGGCCGCCGGGAGTGGTGCGGATGCCCCAGACACCAGCACAGGGGCTGCTATGGCTGGAGGTGCGGGGACCGTGGCCTGTGGGGCGGGAACGGATATAGTGCAGGTCTGGAATTGAGTTTCAATCTGCTGACATCTATCCTGCAGGGCCGATACGGCCTGTTGCAAATTGGACAGGTGCCTGCAGATCTCCTCCAGCGGCGAGGGACCTCCTCTAGACTCAGTCATGGCCTTCTGGTACTGTAAGGGACCGCCCGGCGGTACTACTAGCACTCCACTGAATAGGCGCCCCCAGCGCACGGAGTCTAAGTCCCAGGGTGCTTGTTCACCAGGGCCCCTGATGGTGGGGATGGACTTGGAGCTCCCTGAGACCAGGTCGTGACTACTGGGTGCGCCCGTCAGTGGTAGTAGTATGCGCAAGGGGCTCCCACGGGGAAGAGTCTGATGTGAGGAGGTCAGAAGACCCCGCTGCAAGGGATGGATGGATGGATGAGCAGGGTCAGACGGGCCGGGTCGGTAACAGAGAGGACGGCAAGGTACAAGGCAGCGGGCATAGAATGGTCGGGTCACACGCCAGGTCAGCAACAGCAGGTCAAATCCAATAGGGGGCATTCAGGAGAGAGGTCAGGCAAAGCAAGGGTCAGAGCAGGAGAAAGCAGCAAGGTCAGGTACAATCCGGGTCAAAACTTACAAGGGGCACAGGATCACAGGTTCACAGGATGCAGGGAAGACCAGAAGGCACTGAATGACAGCTCAGGGCCATTTAAATATCCCGCCCTGCGCTGCCATTGGTGCCCAGCGGGCGGCCGCGGCTTCTACTGCGCATGCGCGAACTCGAACGCCGCGGCCGGCCCGGACCTAGTGCCCGTGTCCCTGCACAGGGCGGTGCACTGCGCCTGCGCCGGGACCACCGCGGCAGGGATCGAGGAGATCCCTGACATTGCCCCCCCCCTACGGGCAGCCTCCGGATGCCCACCCGATCTCTCCACCACGGGTGATCGCGAAAGAACCTCCGGACAAGTCTGGGTGCATGGACATTATGGGCTGGTTCCCAAGAATTGTCCTCAGGGCCATAGCCCTTCCATTTGATAAGGAATTGGGTCTGGCCTCCCCTCCTTCGACACTTCAGGATCGTTTCAACCTCAAACTCTTCTTCTCCTTCGACCGTTACCGCTTCCGGGGGTCTAGATTCCCGGTCAGGGAAGGCATCTGGGACCACTGGCTTCAGCCGAACCTAGTGCCCGTGTCCCTGCACAGGGCGGTGCACTGCGCCTGCGCCGGGACCACCGCGGCAGGGATCGAGGAGATCCCTGACACCTGCCCTCAGCTAATAATGGAATCTTTTACTCTTCCAATCAGTCCATCCCCCACAGTTACTACCTTTTGTACCACTAGCCCCTCCATCCTAGATTGTAAGCTGCAATGAGCAGGGCCCTCCTATCCCTCTTGTATTGAACTGTATTGTTGCTGTATTGTCTCCTGTTATATTGTAAAGTGCTGAGCAAACTGTTGGCGCTATATAAATCCTGTATAATAATAATACCTACATGGCCTGTTATGCTGGTTGTACCATGCATATCTATTGTTTTTTGCTGTCTGGTCATCACTGGACAATGCTACCCCGTATTGTGATGTATACAAGCTGCTTTGTATTGCATTGCCAAGTTCCTTGAATAAATAAGGAACATAGAAACAAAAAAACAAAGAGAACATTAAGGTTGCTTTCACACTGATGCAGTGTGATTTTGCCACAGCATGGGTGCGCTGAAGTGCAGTGTCCACAGTTTTTGTGTGGGTTATCTGCACTTTGCCATAGACTTCTATTAGATCAGGCAGTTTTGGTGCATTTTTTGAAAGTGCACCAAAATTCCTGCATGCAGGACTTTTGGTGTGCTTTCAGAAAGCGCATCAAACCACTTTGTTTTCACTGTGGAAAAACTGCACCGCATCAGTGTGAAAATATCCTAAGTAAAGGGAAATCTTCCAATGGGGACACTAGTTTTGGTGACCCTGGTGACACCCCAGAATTTCCTCACTTTGGAGGGATTTGTTCTTGCTTGCTGTTTTGGCTATGGGACAGGAAGTGAAGGGAACTCTCCCCGATGTGACACAGATGACAGAAATAAAATTACAGATAACTGTATTATAGAGATAAGACGGCGAATGGGATCTGTGTGACCTTTGTTTTTTTAAGTACTGAGAATAAGTGCAGTTTAAGTCCATTTTAGCAATAACATTTTTTATCCAGACTATATTATTGCAGTTGGTATTTGCAAAAGCTAGCACCAAAGTGCATCTCCAGATTTTACTTAAAACAGATGTGGCTCCCTGGCAACCAAAGGTCAGGAAACCAATTTTAAAATTCTCACTCACTGGTAGCATTGTTCTACAGTGCTTCACACTATTTACTCCACCATCTCAAAGCAGTGTTGGAGATGCCACAACCACCATGCCACAATGTCCCACATTTGGTGAGCATGTCCCCTATCAAAAAATTCTGAGAGACAATACTGGAACTCCACAAAGGGAATACAAGTTCCACTGTTTCTATTCTCCCACAGATTGTTTTACTCTCAATATAACCTGTGTGACAGGATGAGACTGCCACAGTGAAATTGATCTTCAAAAGGACACGGGTTTCCACTTTTGCTGAGTGCAGGACTAGGGAGCATATGTTTTGAATGGAGAAAACTGCTTTTGCAGCTTTCTCCAGGTTTTGGTAATCCTGAATGGGGCTCCCTAGTTTGGAGATTCCTTAGTGCCTTGGATGGGACGGAATCTCCAACCCAGTGTCCAGGTTTTGTGGAGGAACAGCAGAGTGTGTGCCCAAGTGCACACAGCCCTTATAATGAAGGTTTAGGAATACCTCAGGGCTCCACCCAAGAGAGACAGAAGGTCTCCTACAGGAGTCAGAGAGGCTGCAGGTGGCGAAGGTCTGCAAGAGACAGTTAACGGCCTGAGGAGCTGTGTGCGTCTGAGTTAATGGCCCGAAGACTTGGCCAGAGGAGTCGTGTGCAGCTCTAAGCTGTGTGCCTGAAAGAGCTGGTGGTCAGAAGGACCACTAACTATAGCAGCAGTGCTGCTGAAGAGTAGCCAGGTGGGCTAGTATTTTCATTTGGACTCTGTATATTTTACCGGAGAAGAACTCCTGTGTGGGAAACCTTATGTTGGAATTTTGTTTTGCTTTTCCTTTTGATAAAAGTGGGCTACCAAGCCCTGAAAAAAGTTCCTGACTGACGTGAACTCACTTGAAAACGCATCTACCACTGAGCTAGACATCCCCAAACGTTATACCTGGTTTCATTAAGCATGCCAAATGGGATATCCTTCAAAACTTCCTAACTACTGCACACACTGTAATCCCCCACCACTGGTGCTCATAACCAACACCTACCATTCTAGAATGGGTCAGGGAATTAGACATCATACCCTTTATGGCAGTGTTTCTCAACCTTTTTTCAGTCAAGGCACCCTTTAAAATTCTGCACAATCTTGAGGCACCCATTACAAAAAAAAAAACTAAACCAATATTTTTACAGAATGCAGCAACATCTGCACATGTAAGATACCCAACATTAGAGGTGATTTGTACTTCCAAAGCAAATAGACCTTTGCACACTAATACTGACTAGTACTCCAATATTTCTCTTCTCCCTCAGTTTCTCTTTCTGACTCAGCTAAAGTGACACAAGTGCTGACAGTGAGGGGCAGAGAGGGACAAGCAAGGATACTGTGCAGGTGCCCAATGTCATTTTTATTAACTGATAACATAATTGGTTGTTATATTGCTGGAGGCTAGAAAGATGTAATTGTGCACAATGAAAACCTGTGAGTTTGTGTAATTAAAAGGCAGGCTTGATCCACCTGCTGGCTTGTATACAATTTTTGAGCAATTTTTAGGCATTTTGCCAAGGCACCCCTGAAGAAACCTGAAGGCACCCTGGTTGAAAGACTGCTGTATGGAGTTCACCCAGCTCAGAAAAATGTTAAACAGGGCATCTATACTAAGGTTTGGGCTACTTAGACTATACTCTAGAACTTGCAGAGACTGTGACAATCCATCACCCTCTTATATCTACACTCCCCCGATTGGTCATGGACCACTTATTATTTCACCCTCCCCTACTACCTGTACATTTCACTTCCGCTCAACCTACACTACTCTGTCTCTCTACTAAAAACGTCTCTGCTCAACCTACACTACTCTGTCTCTCTACTAAAAACGTCTCTGCTCAACCTACACTACTCTGTCTCTCTACTAAAAACGTCTCTGCTCCCCCCCTTCCCACTTTCATGCTCTATTCCCCCCAAGACCTCAACCTTACCCAGATGTTGCACATAGGATCAGTACAGGAACATGGGCATACAAATCCCTAAATGATGGTGTCTTGAGGCATACACTTCAATATATAAGCTTATTTGAAATTTATTACACACCCGGAGAGATATAGACCACATGTACCAAACCCAAATGGTCTCTGTTATGACCCGATATCTCATGCCAATGTTCTTGATTTTGATATATGCTATAAGTGTATTGTCAGGACTTTTTTTCAGCAGGGACGTGGGGAAACGCAGTTCCAAAAATTATATATATGTGGTGAGGCTGCATCTACAGTAGTGGATTAATATATATATACTGTATATATATACCCACGCACACACCAGGAGGTCACCATCCTAAAAATAATATACAAACATGAAGAAAGAAAGCAGGGATATCTAGGATAAACTATTGGTTTATATATAAACAAATAAAATCAAAATTGCAAATTGATATAAATAAAATACATCATAGTTTTTATTCAAACAAAATATAAAAACAGATTATGTTACAGAAATCATTATTATTATATTATTATACAGGATTTATATAGCGCCAAAAGTTTGCGCAGGGCTTTACAAAATGAAGGTAGACATAACAGTTACAATACAATTTGGTACCAATGGAAACAGAGGGCTCTCTGCTTGTTAGAGTTTACAATCTAGGAGAATCATAATGATTTGCACTTATTGAGGGCGAAAAGTTGCGCATTTCGCGGTAACAACTGCTTCTTCAGACCTTTACGCTCAAATGTGTCAAGTATCTCTATGAATAGAAAACATACATATAAAACAAATTTACATGCATGGATACAAGTTATGAATACTTCACAGCTGGCCCATAAAGGGAACAAATGAGCACACACCAAAAAAAAAAAAAAAAAAGGGGGGGGGAGAGAATAAACCAAAACACTTACAAAAACAACATAACGACTCTGAGGATATAATCACTTCCGTCCAAACCAAGGGGAGGCATATGACAGAGACCAAAGATGGGTACTCATAGATATCACATTAGCATTTCCAGAGTGCCAATGTGTAGATAGTCTAAAGAAATTTTTAAACAAATCAAATAGAACCAATAAATGGACGCCAAGTCTAGATAAATAGTATCCCCCAAACCACTTAATACTTACACATATCTAGTAGCATGACTGAAGCCCATAAAGGGAAAAACAGGAGCATATAGATCGAATAACCACGTCTCTACTCAAAATCAGGAAATGGATATATATGTCTGGTAAATTAGCACACCAGGGAGGTACGCCTCAATCCAAGTATAAGCTGGACATATAATTTAGAAAAAACCTCTCTAGAAAGAGATAAAACAAAACACCAAAAGTGGAACAGTCAATACTACACAATCATATTCAACTAAGAATCCCAAGCTACATATTGATTTAGGATACTTACTAGTGCCAAAGTATAATGACAGCTGAAAAAGCCATAATTCCAGTATATGTGCTATCACAGGTAGAAAGGAAAGTATACTGGCTAGTAACCTTATAGTCCCTGTGCCTCCCAAGGATTTGCCTCAAATTCTCCAGCCCACCACTGACCAGTGGCCATGGCAGGGATCTGTGTAGAAAGGGGTGGTCCTTTCCCCCATGGAAAGCCTCACAGCAGGTGATGCCAATAAAATTTATGAAGATACTAAATTATCCCCCAAATGTGTTGGTCCACCAGCCATGTGGATCAAACAAAATAGAAACCCAAAATGGCCACCGCATTGGAAATGACATCATCACGTCAATGTGCGATGACGTCATGACACATGTGCACTACGGCGTGCATGCTCAGAAACAAATACAGCTATAGGAAGTCCAACTACGGCAGAGCACCATCTAGAGAACAAAAACAAAATAGCAAGACATAAGTACATCAATCCAAGAGGCCAATCTGACCACCAGAAGCTCACAAAACCGGGGGGGGGGGGGGCATGATCCAGATGGATGTAAGAAATCCTAGGCAAAAAAAAAAAGCAGTTCCGGCACCTCCAGCACTGAATGGGGTGCTGGGTTAGCTGGAAGGTCTATTGCTGGGGGGTGGGGAATCTATTGTTGCTCAGAGGGATCTATCTTTGCTGCAGGGGGTCTATAGTTTTTGGCTGCAGAGGATGGTGTTTGGAGGTGGGTACCTGCACCTATTCTCTGAGGAAAAAAGTCCTGTGTATTGTATCTTCTATACCCCCACCCTTTTGTTTTCTACATTCTGTATCCCCCCCCTTGTCTTAGGAAAGTTTTCAAGAAACTTACACAAAACAAAAAGCAAATTTAGCATTGCTGTATTCAATTCCAGGATCCTACTTTATCCTGAATGGTAACCTACTGGCATTTCCCTTGAACCCCTAAATTCAATGAAGCCATAGTGTAAATATTAGGTCTAATAGACGCAAATCACCTGTCATCTAACTGGTTTTACTGTCTTAGGCACCTTGGCACAAACTGAGAGAAAGGGTCACTATTTTTCTGTTTTTATATTTTACTTGCAATGTAAAAGTATTACACCTACAGGAAGAAAACATACAATATCCAGTCTATTGGAGGCCACATCCCTGGAAAACTTGACTGTGATGTGATGAGACATCAAACATCAGCTGAGATAAGAAAAGGAGCCCAAAAGATATTCAAACCATGGCATCAACGAAGGGGTTAAAAATACATTAACATATGGAGTGACAGAGCGCCAGCGACAAGCAGATGTACCGAGAGACTGCCAGAGACAGGCAGATGGATAGAGAGACTGCCAGAGACAGGCAGATGGATAGAGAGACTGCCAGAATGAGGCAGATGGACAGAGAGAGTGAGAGGAGGCAGGATTAATGAATCAAAGCTTTCTTGAAGACACACAAAAGGCCTTCTATGTCTGCATGGGGGCATTACACTGTGTGTCACCTCTGTGCAGTTGGTTGCTGGTTATATTACTGTGTCTCTTTCCTCAAAGTGCTGCTGTATATGTATCCTGTTTATGGATCTGTTCCGTGACCTCACAGCATGAGTGCATTACTGTATCATTTTGTTCTGTGTCAGCTGTTGTATGTTTCATGGGCCATTGACACCATGAGTACGTTGTGACAAGAGCGGTACAGATCCTTCGCCTGTTTTTCTATGTGTGAGTTTCCTACACAGTGATTTGAGTAATTACACATTTTGAAAGCAGTGAATAACTCCAATAAAAAAATTGTGCAGGCTCTGGAGATGTCACTCCATCTTTTATCCTATCGGTGTTAAAGGATTTATTTACTCCTCCGCTGCTACATGACACTAGACATCAATAGATGGGATATCATTGAGTACTGAGATTGCCTTTAATAAATAAGACAATTACATCGATAAAAAGTGGCCACGCCTGTGCAGACAGATTTGAGTCAGGCAGTCCCATCAATAGTAAATTTGTTCATCCAGACTACAGCGATGGCTGACTAATCTGTATGACTGGCACCCTTGTTGAACACTTGAATCTTGCAGGGATCAGTGACAGAGGTCAAACTAGAATGGTATGTCTCACATATCTTCCAGCCATTTCAGGGCAAATTTGTTGACCTCATAAAGCTGGCTATACATTAGTAGGATTTTGTTTGAAATTTTTCATCGTAGGGACATTCATTAAACTTTCTAATCCTTAGTGGGGGAAAAATCGATGTTCGTTTTCGACCAGAGTTATTAGAAAATTTGATGGAGCAGGATGGAAAATGTTTCTCAAACAAATGAATTTCTAACAGTAAAATGGGAAATTACATTAGTTCCAAATTTAAATGTTAAAAGCAAACAAGTGGAGCTTTATATTAGTGAATGAATAGGAAAATATTTTACCTGTATTTAATTTAGTATTTAAAATAGTCTTTACCTGATTTCAGTTTTTTTTCTTACATTTCTTTAGTTACTTCCTGGTTTCTAGGCCAAATGATGTCATATATCTCAGGAGTCTGCAGGAGGGGAGGAGGCTAAGCCCACCTACCTGTCTGCATGCCTAAGCTAAGGGCAGATGGATTCCAGGAAGTAAATGTTACATGTATCATATGCCCTTACTCAAGATGGGCACAGCCAGAAATGCTAGGAAGTGTTTTTCAAAGTGATTTCTCAGCAAAATAAAGCATGGAGACATGGATGGATGGATGAGTTGGCTTTCAATAATAAAAATTAATTAAATAGCATTTTTGGTTTGTGTTGCTCAGATGCAGTGTAGTTCCCCTTTAAGTACTTTTGAATGACATTTGTCCTGTCTTCAAATGTACAAAGAATTTTCATACGAATGTTCATAAAATATTGTACAAACGTTCATTCGAATATTTACTAGATGGTAGCCAACTAAAGTTGGGTTGACCTACAGTGAAGGAAATAAGTATTTGATCTCCTGCTGATTTTGAATGTTTGCCAACTCGCAAAGAAATGATCAGTCTAAAAATCGAATGGTAGGTGTATTGTAACACTGAGAGACAGAATAGCAACAAAAAAAAAATCTAAAGAAATGCATGTCTAACAAATTATGCACTGATTTGCATGTTCATGAGGGAAATAAGTATTTGATCCCCTTCACAAAACATGATTTAGTACTTGGTGGCAAATCCCTTGTTGGCAATCACAGAGGTCAGATGTTTCCTGTAGTTAGCCACTAGGTTTGAACACATCTCAGGAGGGATTTTGGCCCACTCCTCTTTGCAGATCCTCTCCAATCTTAAGGTTTGGTGGCTGACGTTTGGCAACTCGAACTTTCAGCTCCCTCCACAGATTTTCAATCGGATTAAGGTCTGGAGACTGGCTACGCCACTCCAGGACCTTAATGTGCTTCTTCTTGAGCCACTCCTTTGTTGCCCTGGCCATGTGTTTTGGGTCATTGTCATGCTGGAACACCCATCCACGACCCATTTTCAATGCCCAATGCACTGTTGTCACCTTCTCACCAAGCTGCTTGGCGATAGTTTTGTAGCCCAGTCCAGCCTTGTGTAGGTCTACAATCTTGTCCCTGACATCCTTGGACAGCGCTTTGGTCTTTGCCATGTTGGAGAGTTTGGAATCTGATTGTTTGATTGCTCCTGTGGACATGTGTCTTTTAAACAGGTAACAAAATAAGATTAGCAGCACTTCCTTTAAGAGACTGCTAATCTCAGCATGTTACCTGTATGAAAGACACCCGGTACGCAGAAATCCTGGTGAATGATAGGGGATCAAATACTTATTTACCTCATGAGAATGCAAATCAGTGCATAATTTGTTAAACATGCATTTCTTTTGATTTTTTTATTGCTATTCTGTCTCTCAGTGTTACAATACACCTACCATTCGATTTTTAGACTGATCATTTCTTTGTGAGTGGCAAAACATTCAAAATCAGCAGGGGATCAAATACTTATTTCCTTCATTGTATACACTGCATTGTGAAATGCATAACAGATTAAAAACAACTTGAATTTCCTGAACGCCACCTGAACGTTTATTTAGCAGAAGGATATTTTACAGATTTTCAAACATGATATTTACCAGATCTGACAAATGAGGACTTTCGGGATCCAGGCCAAGTTTGTATAGGCACAAAAGATAATGCTGAATGATAAATGCATACACTGAGGTTGATTTACTAAGGGCAAATAGTGTGTGCACTGTAAGTGCACTGCAATTGCAGTTGCACTAGATCTGAATGGAAACTCTGAAATGAGGGAAAGCTCTGCTGATTTCTATCATCCAAACATGTGCAAGCAAAAATGCTGTTTTTTTAATTTCCCCTCAGATCTAGAGCAACTGCACTTGCAGTGCACAGACTATTTTTTTTTTTTTGCTGCAATAAAACGACAACTGAAGTGGAATCCCTTCTTAGCAGGAGTGTTCTTGTCCTATATATGCCTTAATAGTGATAATTACACGCCACTAGAAGCTCCTCTCTGATATGCTTAAACTCTGCCCTTAAGAAAATGCACTTGAATCCAAAAACCAGGGCTGCTCTGTAATGTGCAGCTTCTATGGTTGCTCCTCTGGCCTGTCCCCTCCCCTTTTATGTGTGCTACTATTGTCCTGACATTGTGATGGGTGAATTCATTAACAGATAAAATATACATGAGCTAGTGACCATGATAGGTGGTCAGTAAATGTATTCCAGAGCAACCCAGGTTTGGGATACGTGGGACTTCTGAAGGGGAACATCTGAATCTAAAGATGTCTGCTATTCACAGTAACTAAGGCTCTATCACATTATACTTCTACATGTTCACGGAATCTGCTCATACCTGGACAAAACCACACACAGCTTCATAAATAAATTCCTCTCATTTTGTATCCATATCTCGTGACTGTGACACCCAAACAGGTACCTTTGGAAGGCAAGGATATATTTTCCTTAGTCTATATCAAGGCAATTTCTCAGAGAATAGGTGCAGGTGCTTACATGCCCATTGCCAACCCCATCTCCCTAACCCACGGGAGAGCGAATAGGTGGGTGTGGCCAGGGACTGCGTATTGCAGATGGCTCAAGGTTCAGGAATGCATACCATGTAGGTGTACATATTGCACAGAGCTCAGGGCCTTGGAGTGCATATTGTGCAGGGTAGTGGACTCGGTGTGTATTGTGCATGGTGAAAGGCTCAGGAATGTGTATCACACAGGGCTTAGACATGCATATCAATCAAGTTTCAGGAGTGTGTATTGCTGAAGAGTGTGCATCAAAAAGGGTACAGGGTTTAGGAGTGCATATTAAGTAGGGCTCAGGAGTGCGTATTGCACAAGGCTCAGGAGTGGGTGACACACAGACCAGTTTACAACCTAAGCCCTTCCCAGTACAGAGCTCTATCTGCAACCCCTCAGTACAGAGGTCTCCCCCTCATCCCAGCCCTTCCTAATGCAATGTAGCACAGAGAAGCGCTGTTGTGAATAGCAGTGACAAATAGCTGCTACTCACCCAATCTTTTAGTATTACTCATCGTAGGAGGGGGACCAGCTGCCAGGAGACTGCTACTTACAGACCTCCTCTTCTGATGCCATAGGGATAGTGCAGGGCAGGGAAGGTTCTGTGTGAGCCACCAGGGGATGCGTGCTGTCACTTGTAAACACAGAAGTTGGCAAAGAAAGTATGTACTTCAGAAAACATGTTCTACTGGCTTCTGTGTTTACAAGTGCCAGCGGTGAGTGGTGGGCACAGGGCCAGGGCTGGAGATGGTGGTACAGAGTACCGCCATATTCTGGCCAAAAAAACGCCCCAGTCCATGTACACCAAACTGCTAAAGGCTCATTTGTGCGCATTTTCCAATCATTTCTTTGTGCATTGCATTATTAAAGCGTATTCTCAAGGTTTAGTTCTTGCTTCTTACTGTGAGAAGGCTGAAATCATGCAAGACTTCAGTATCTGCATGCTTGTTCAAGGCATGGGATTCACTAGTTGGTGAAGCCAGGATCAGGCTGACAGGTCTTCAGCTTGGACTTTTGAAAACAAGTCAGCATTGTCAACTCCCATATTTTTACCTCACAGGTTCACAATAAACAAACAGCCTTGGGGGCTACGGCTTTCCAATTACCATTTAGGTATATTATTGTTTTACATACAGTATGCATAGGTCCACTTACCGGTACATGTCTCTTTCTAGCTTGTTTTGCACAGCACAGTAAGAACGTGACTCTTCTTCATTATGCTGGAAGCATGAGAGTTAACATATGAGGTCACACAAAGGTTGCTCTATCTGTCAAACTGGGACAGTCACAACCACAATTTCCTATACAAATACTTCAGCTGGGTGACACGCACATCAGTAGCAGGGAGTTTGGAGACAGACACACCCATATCAGCAAGGTAACACACCCATAATAACAGAACACACAACAACAGATGTGGAAGTCAACGAATGTAAACAGCAACAAACACATATAGGAGAGAGCATTTGCAGTTTTCATTCAAAACAGTTGTATCTGGTCACTGATCCAAAACACGGTAACCGAGTACCGTAGTTAGGACTCTTGCTTTGCATTTGTAGAGTAAAAGTTCCTACATTGTATGTTTCTACATCTCTGTAGGCATGTTAGGGTCTTAGGTTTGATTTCTGTCAAGGCCACTATCTTCTTTCCCACAGATCCAAAAACATTTTCATCTAGTGGTGCTTCAGCTAAGATTGGAGCTCATCATCCTTCAAGAGTCTGACATTCTCCTTGCTTCTGATAGCTTTCCAGTTTCTACATTTTGCCCTTGCTGTATGCTCTTGAATCCCCTCTATCCACCATAGTTTAGGTCTTTTTTGATGCAGGAAAAAATTGCCTTATATAAATTGTTACAGATTTAGTTAGGTTGGCAAAAATGCAATGAGCACTGGAGACTTGCACAGATTTGCAGTTGCTGAAGTCTGAAATGCATTAACATACATGCGCATTGGACTATCATGCAATATATGCAAATGTCATCCAGATCATAGGATGTCATTGTTGGGACTTGTGGATTAATTTAGGTCAGAATATTTTTATTTATTTTTATGTGTACAGTATATATGTGTGTGTATAAAAAGCTAACCAGTTCAGCTGTTGAAGGGACTCTCAATTCCACCAAAATAATTTACTCCCTTGCCTCTTTGGTTTCTTTAGTGCACTTTCTCAATGAACAGTCAATGAACAGTCATGATGCCCTTCTATTGGATGACCAGCAGTAGCTGCAATCATTCATATTTTCACCATTACTAAAATAACTTTCCATATAAAATCCACAGTTTACAGGATTTGACCATCCTAAGCTTTTCCAAACCCTTGCATTATTTTGGCCCCTGGGCCACTGGCCCTGTATGGTTTTTATCATATTTTTCAGACCAATCCTTCAAAGTTCTGGCCAATAGTACTCTTTCTCACTAACAACATTTAGTGCCCCAAGGTTTAGTAAACAGCATCATTACTATTTTCTTTTTACAAAAACACCACTCTCAGCAGACTCAAGTTTTAATTCATGACCTCATAATATCTCAGCTTAGTTGACGACGTAATATGCATCTGTTCAGTATTCTGCTAAATAGGATATTACCCCCAATACAGGACTTACCAATCTATAGTTCTCTATGATTAAGCCCAATATGGGGGAAATCAACGGATGGAGACTTAAGTTGAAGCTTGTCTTTCATTTACTTTCACGCCAGAGTTGAATATAGTGTGCGGCATTATCTGTATACTATATTATATCTTAGAGTGAGATGTGCTCTGTCCCTGCCAGCACCTGAATACAGAATGCAAAGCTGGGAGATTGGTACTGTGGGCATGGAGCAGCACTGATCTTTTATGGTATTTGCAAGTACCTCTCCTCACATGCCATTCTTTCATTTGGCTTGTAGTCAACCTGTGAGCGAAATTCAAGTTACAGATCTTCAGATTACAGAACTTCCCTACCTATTGTTGTGATCCCACACACAATTACATCCCAAGCCACTGTCTCCATTCCTCTGTTGACCTACAAATGTCCTACTTACTCCTAACCTCATCCCATGCATGACCCAAAGAGTTCCCTCAAACATTCCCCATTCTTGAGAACTCTCTTACTTTTAATGTCAGATTTTCTCCATTCTTTACCTGTCCCTAAGATCTCAACTTCTCTAAACAGTCTATCCACTTTTATTTTTACCCAATTATTTATTTCTAACCAGCTCCTACTAGCCACTGCCATTTCCTCTTGCATATTCATATCTAACCTTAATCCCACCCTAATACATTGTAAATTTGTTCAGTTATAGCCCTTTTCTCCTCCAGTGACTGTGATTTTGTACTTTTCATCTCTTTATTATTTCATGCTCAGGTGAAAGCGAAGCTACGGCTGTGAAACACAGAATTATGGGTGCTTTGAAATGAAAAGATCTAAGGAAAGCTAATAAAACACAGCTGAGCTGGCCACGCGTGAGAAGATCAGTTGTCAATTAAAAAAAAATGAAAAAAGACAAATAGCCATTCAACAATGAGCAGCATTTTTTTTCAATGTATACATAAAGTGGAACATAATGATGGCTGATATATATTTGCACCGGTGGTGCTTGTCTCTCTCAGTCTCTGTAAATCTGACACTCTTTTGTCAGATTGTACTGTCAGTTGAGTAGGTTGGCTTTTCTGCAACCTCCATCAGGCCCAATTGCCCAGAAAACACACAATTAAAGAAAAACGTAGTGGTCAGGTATGAAACCCTAACCTACCATGCAACCAGTTTTAAAGACATACAGGTCTCAGCAAAGAGCTTGTGTAGGTTGAGGCACATTTCTTGCAAATGGCTGCATATGGTTTCCACAATTTTGTGCATTTGAAATGCTCATGTTTGTGTATTTTTATATTCTTTAAACATATGCAAAATGAGGGAGAAACATGCAGTACTGAGGTGATGTAGATATGCTAAAAATGCATGAAAACACATGATATGTGCATTTTTGTAAATATACGATTCATTGCAATGAGACTACTTAACGCACTTGAACAAAAAAAATGCTACATGTCCTATTTTTGAAAATACGCTAAGCTGCAGTGGATTTATGTGAACTAGATACATAGTAATGAATGGGATGCCTACTTAAAATGCAGAAATACATTTATGAAGAAAATGTATCCTTTTTAGTGCAGGAAAATGAACAAGTGTGAAAGGGCCCTCAAACTGTGCAATACTGCTAAACTGAAAGCACACCTTGAATATGTAATAGGCAAATATGGCATCCCCATGTACATATGCAGTACATTTACAAACTTTACACAAGGAAGGCTTCTTTTTTTACCAATTATATTTTTATTGATATTAAGATGACAGTCTGTAGTATACAAAAACAACTTGACTGTTATAAAATTAGGGATGAGTCAATGTTTCTGTCCGAATCTAAGGTCTGACCAAACTTGGCTTTTTGGGTGTTCAAAAAAGAAGCCAGGAGGGAGACTTTCCCTTTGTAAATGTCAGTGTTTTAAAATATCACTGCTCCTGGTCACATGAAATTAAAAAAAAAACCTTTGGATTGGTACATGTTCCCCATGGCACTGCCCACTCCTATGCTATTTTATGACACCCCTTGCTTATAAGTCCAGGAAATGGGCATTTTTGATTTGACAGATTTGGCTCCCATTGATTGTATTGAGGTTTGGGTTTGGCATCCGAACCCTGCTTGAACTGAACCCAGGGCAGTTCAGGTTATGACTGCATAAAATAAATGTGGAGTTTTTTCAATAGGAGAGAGAATGGATGTATCAATGTATTCAGTGAACTTCACACAATTTAGTATACAGATAAATAAATAACTTAGTGCCAACTTTAGCTGAAGGGCTAGCTAAAACTTCTTAGTTTGCTTTAAATGTCAATTGGGGTTTGGTAAATGTACAGCTAACTCTCTGTAATGATAGATGTAGCCAGGTGCCAGTTATGTCATTATACCATCTAAAGCCATGTTTCCCAAGTAAAGGGTCCGCGACTCTAAAATGGGTCGCTACCAAGGGCAGACTGGGCTGCAGAGCAAATGCCCCCCAGACCTCTATAATGCCCCAATAAAACGTCCAGTGACCTTACAACATAGCTTAATAAAAACCGCTGACTGCACTAATATAGATGTTAAAAAGGCCAAGACCACAACTACGGCTGGCCTTAATTTTTCTATTATTGCGGTCAGCCGGTCCCATTAAGGTGGTGCTCACAGTGCACTTACAAAGCGGTCCCACTGCCCTCCCGCTCATTCCGCCATAGCAGCGCTGGGAGGAAGTAAGATATAACTACACTTCCTTCCAGCCAGCCATGCAGGAGGGAAGAAAAACACTACTGGACGCCAGGGAATGACTCCACTAGGTACTTTTCCTGGATAGTTGCTGGTTGATGGAGAGCACATTTTGAAAGGAGTGAAAATAGCTAAAAAAAAATAAATTTACCGAGGTAACCCTCTCCCAGTTCTGGTGTAGTGTCACGACTGAATATCTCTCCATCACAACCCATGCTATCAAAATCATCCTACCATTCAGCACAACCTATCTTTGTGAGAGTGACTTTTCAGTTCTGGTTCAGCTGAAGACAAAAATAGGAACAGAATGAATATTGAATGTGACCTCAGAGTTGCTTTGTCTACCATTACCCCAGACTTTGAGACACTTACTGTATCAAGACCAATAAGCATCCCCAGTTTTCTCATTAGTTCTAATTAATTTCATATGTTTCAATTACGGTTTATTTCATGGGTTTTTACCTCAAGAGCACTTTCATTTTCACTAGCGCTGTGATTACTGCACTTTACATTTTGAAAGGAATCCATTTGTTTACTGTTTAAAAAAGTGTATATACATTGTAGAATACTGCACAAATTGTTTTGTGGAATAAATTATAATTTTTCGGAAATCAAATTATTTTTGGATTGCGACTTAATGACCAAGGACAAATGTGAGTCCTGAGGTTCCACAGGTTGAGAACCACCGATTTAAGGACACTTACAAATGGGACTACAATTAATCCTTTTTCCCCCTAGTGCCAAGTACTGGGCTTGCTACATCACTTAGCAGAGCGGCTACAGCTCTTGGAACAGGTGAGGATCCTGGGATCTGTAGTTCTATAGCCAGCACATGCGGAGTTCCTGAGTGCTGATTGGACTACAACTACCAGAGAGAGATGAATACAAAGGGACTTAATTTGATAAATATAAAAGTCCAGAAGTCTTAAGCCTTCCTTGGTTTTTGGTTTACAGAACCATCTAGTAGATAACATGGGTTTATTATCACTTTAAATGAAGTGCAGAAATGTTCCTAAGAGAAATCTAGAAACATTCTCCAAGCTTAGGGGGGCAAACTGTGGTCAGTGGGAGCAGAAAATGCCCTGGCATCAATAAGAGTACACAGAGGCTCAGTGGTGAGCAAGAACAAAAAATGATCAAGCCGCGCCTGTGATTTGTAGGAGGAGGCACAATGCCCCTAATACAGCCTGAGTGAAGGGGCCATGACCCTCTGCATGTCTATATTGAAAGGTATATCTCAGATAGTTCTTCTGCAGTATATCTGACACTGGTAATATACAATGTTTCATAAAGAAGGTAAAAGTGTGAGTATTATCTGTAGTTGATTAACCAATGGTTGTCTTGCTGAGCTAACACATACCCTCACATTAAAATCATATAGTGTTGCGCTCCCAAACCTCCAATTAATAAATTATTATTTAAATCACTTAATTTCTATCCTAAAAACCACATGATAAGAGAAATGTGTATATAAAAAATCTCAATAAAAATGATATCTGTGATTAATCAAAAATTATGAATACTAATAATCTTATGCTTTTTATAAATTAACCTTGTGCATAAATGAATTAAAACAATAAAAAATAAAAAATTAGTGAAAAAAATGTCCCATATAATAAAAGTGACTTTGTGCTGAAAAATCTTCAATCTATATTGATTATATATCCGTGACTGCTTGTGAATCCTCCCAAGAGTGAAGATGTACGCTCACCTCATTGGAAGCCTGCAATTAGGCTATATAAGCATTCGGTTCTCCTCCTTTGGAACCTACTTGTTAGGAACTCTTGCTTTGAGATAATAGATATCCGTAGTGGACGATATATGCTATGGGATGAATCACTTCTCCAGAGGATGCAACTCCTCTATGTTCTCATCTCCATGCGGTTCTCCACATATAAAAAAGATCTCGACATGGTGCTTTATCTTTTATAAAGATCGGCTTTATTTACTCAGAATATGGCACTCACATATATTGTGTTCAGACAGTGGTAACTCGAATACGATCCGAAACTTCCGCTGACTGTCGGAGCTGTGCACCCGTGGTCCGACAAACGAACTGACTCCCTCCGAGTGACGTTACAGTCCCACCCCTACGCGTTACGCCACTGGTCACGTGGCTTCATCAGGGGGATTTGATTGATCAAATCCCCCTGATGAAGCCACGTGACCAGTGGCGTAACGCGTAGGGGTGGGACTGTAACGTCACTCGGAGGGAGTCAGTTCGTTTGTCGGACCACGGGTGCACAGCTCCGACAGTCAGCGGAAGTTTCGGATCGTATTCGAGTTACCACTGTCTGAACACAATATATGTGAGTGCCATATTCTGAGTAAATAAAGCCGATCTTTATAAAAGATAAAGCACCATGTCGAGATCTTTTTTATATGTGGAGAACCGCATGGAGATGAGAACATAGAGGAGTTGCATCCTCTGGAGAAGTGATTCATCCCATAGCATATATCGTCCACTACGGATATCTATTATCTCAAAGCAAGAGTTCCTAACAAGTAGGTTCCAAAGGAGGAGAACCGAATGCTTATATAGCCTAATTGCAGGCTTCCAATGAGGTGAGCGTACATCTTCACTCTTGGGAGGATTCACAAGCAGTCACGGATATATAATCAATATAGATTGAAGATTTTTCAGCACAAAGTCACTTTTATTATATGGGACATTTTTTTCACTAATTTTTTATTTTTTATTGTTTTAATTCATTTATGCACAAGGTTAATTTATAAAAAGCATAAGATTATTAGTATTCATAATTTTTGATTAATCACAGATATCATTTTTATTGAGATTTTTTATATACACATTTCTCTTATCATATGGTTTTTAGGATAGAAATTAAGTGATTTAAATAATAATTTATTAATTGGAGGTTTGGGAGCGCAACACTATATGATTTTATTTTGCGTGTCGCCACATTGGTAGTTATGTGCTAGAGGTTTGCGATCCAACTTCAAAGTGTTCAATAAGGAAATTTTTTTCTGCTTTCTGGCTCGCAAGACACTTCAAATACTTTAAACATACCCTCACATCTTTGCAGTCCATGCTTGCTCCAATCTTTTTTACTTACTACAAGTTGAACAATATTAAACAGCAATTTCGAAATGTTTCCCACATAATGTTCAAAATATGTAATGCTTGAGAGGACTGTCAGAAACTGTAGACCTAACAGAGGAAATAAGAATCAGAGAGTGTGGACATGCTAGATGATATGCTGCAGAAGACAATATGAAACTTGGAAAATGTCACATGAGGATAGTAAAGATCAATGCTATTGCCCTAATCAGTGCTCTCGCTACAGGCTGTTGAGGTTCGATTATATATGTAGTGCTACCCTATTGGAAGCCGCTGGCTTTGGGTTCCCCTTATTTCCTGCACAGCCAGGCAACATGCATTTTCCAACTTGTATCCAGACACAAAGAAATAGTCTTTGGGCTTGAATTTTAGAATTTATTAGCGAATTTAACTTGGATAGGGCAAAGGGATTATGGGATGCACATCTTGACTGAAGAATAACAAAATGAAAATTTCCTTCTCAAGAATACTGCAAAATGACAGATTTTTGACTGTGTTCCAGCTACAACTATGAAAGTCTTTAGAAAAGTAATCCCCTCCTAGTAATTTGGTGCCCCCTGACTGGGTTTTCAGCAAAGTGACCACTTAAAAGATCTCTGGGTCCCCTTTGTGAACATAATACCAGCCTATCTGGCTACAGTATCTGATCCCAGGACAAGGGATAGGATAAGCTATAAACTGTCCCCTGAAGACTTGCCAAGAACTTGTATCCAGCAGACTTCTCCCTTATAGGCCCTGGAGGTGTAAAGGTACTCACACTGCCCTTGTCCTGCAGCTATGGATAGAACTGCTTTCAGGCCTTCTGTTGGGCTGGTTCTTTTCAAGGCTTTGCATGCTGTCCTCTCCACGGTGGACTGCAGGGCAATGGAGCTCCCTCTTCCAGCTTCCTCCTTCTTCCAACCTTTAGCCTGGAGGCTTGTCTGGGGCCCCCCTCCCAGGCTACACAGCAGCACGTCACTCCTTCTTCTTCCACCAGACTCCCCTGCTGGCCAGGTTCTGTCCTATTTATGGGCCAGTCTGCTACACTGCCAGACCTCCTGCCTGGGATTGGTCAGACTCCCGTAAATATGCAGATCATCCCTCCCTCAACTCCACCTACAGACTTCTAGAAGCTTCTCCAAGTTTCTAGAGCAGGGAAAGGTACTAGAACACTGACCTGTAGAGCACTCTGGCTTAACCTGAAGTAACCCTCTCACTCACACCCAGGCTTCTAGCAAGCCTCTAACGCAATGAACTATGTACACTAGAGGGTACTACATCTATAGCAAAGAGCCACAGCCCACAGGTTGGGCACCAGAAATGTAGAGCATATATATAACTAGTAGAGGAATACCTATAGTCTGAAGAATTATCCCTGTTTTCTATTTTTCTGTTCTGTAAGAAATCTTGTATCCCTGCATTTTCCTGTTACCTATTATATTGCATCTGATGCTCATTTTGTGTATCACCTTTATCTGTTATGTTCCATCTCCAGTGGCATAATAGTACTTCTACTCTCAGGAAATGTTGGTGCTTTAATTCTGTTCCCGGACTTTAGCCTTCTGTTCCTATTCCTGAGTAATGGCTTCTTCCTTCTAGTCCTAGCCTTTTTCATGCTACTGGACCTCTCTGTTGTATGTTAGTGTTCCTGCTCTTCGTCTGTTTACAACTTGGCTCAAATATTTGCCAGTGTTACAACTCGGCCTGAATGTTTCCTGCCACAGCCTGTTGTTATAATTCTGAGTATGGCATGTCTCAACCTTCTGTCTGTATGACCCTATATGAGCACCAGCTGCCATAAACTTTTCTTACAAAATTCCATTGTCTGACCATTTGGTAATTTGTTTTGGTGGTCTGTCACTTTGTGAACTCTCATCAATATGTCATGGCAGTGCCATATAATGATACCCATTTTTCCTTGTAGGGATCCCTGGTAAAGATCAGACACTCCATAGACTCTGTGCTTCAGGGAAGCACACACCGATCAGAGTAGAAACAGAGGATCTACTGTACATCTTTGTTTGCCTATTACTAATGCCCTAGAAGTCCTCAAATCTACCTGTCCCAAACCAGATATTAAACTATATTAAAGTAGTATTAAACCTTCCTGTTTTTCTTAGATAAAGTAATACTTTGTCAAAAGTAAAATTGCAGGAAAAAATTGCAAAGATGCACTTGCTTGCATCTTCATTCTCAGCACCCATTCCCCAAACTTCCAGTTGAGGAAGTCAGTAAAATTAAAGAAAGGTCACGTGACTTTGGGGCTCAGCTCTACATGACTGTTTATACCAAGCGCCGTCATAAAAAAGCGAATGTGTGCTAGTCTTTCCTACCACAGTCGCTGTAGTTTAAAGTACATACCTGTATGTACTTGTCCTATTAGAATAACCACTGCTGTCTCTCTGTGCACAGTAGGCTGTATTTCTTGGTGGGAGCCCATGCATAATGGTAGCTACAGCGTGGCTCCAGGAGACCCTGCAAGGTAGAAGGACCACCCATTAAACAGAAACTAAGGCTGGCCATACACTAATCGAAATACAACTGGTTCAGCAGGGATCAACTTCTGTCAAAGGACATGTTGGAAAATTAATTCCAATTGGTGGATGCAACCTCTGACTAGTGTATTCTGACAATCGCAAGCCCCACTGTCAGAATACAATGTCTTATTGGGGGGGTTGGATTCCTCTGTCCATTTTGTTTGTGTGTATGGAGGAATCTGTTAGCTTTCTTTCATTAAACCTGCTGGCTGAACAAAGCAAAAAACAATTTACAGTATATGGTCATCTTAAGGGAATGGATGGAAATTTGGTAGGGGGAGTTACAAAGAAGCAAGATACTGCAAACACAAGTCCAGCTGTGTATGTGCTGTGGTATAATACTCTATATAACATTTTGGAAGGTTTAATAAAATTTTAACCAGTTCCCCTTCTACACATGGAAAGTGAAACTTGTGTCTTGTTTAATGTCTTAAAGTATATCTAAATTCAGTTTTGGATAATGTAAGAACTGGTTAAAGTGCCTGTGCACTTTTTTTTCTTTTTTGCTATCTGCATCCCACTGAGAAGATTACCCTTTATCCTCTATCCTGTAGGCAAAACAGGCAGTGAGAGGAAAAGGCTATAAAGAGGGAAATCCTCATTTGTCACCACAAAAGGCTCCCCATTGAAAGATTTCCCCTTTATTCCTGTTCCGCATAAATAAAAAATATGGATTCCCTCACTTTCATTACTGGTGACAATAGTTACAATAGTGACAATGGGCTGGTCACTCCATAACGTCAATCTTGTTGGTCTGGAACCAAGATGTTGCACGTTTACTGGTGTGTTTGGGGTCATTGTCTTGTTGGAACACCCATTTCAAGGGTATTTCCTCTTCAGCATAAGGCAGCATGACCTCTTCAAGTATTCTGATGTATTCAAACTGATCCATGATCCCTGGTATGCGATAAATAGGCCCAACACCGTAGTATGAGAAACATCCCCATATCATGATGCTTGCGCAACCATGCTTCACTGTCTTCACAGTGTACTGTGGCTTGAATTCAGTGTTTGGGGGTCGTCTGGGCCACTAGACCCAAAAAGAACAATCTTACTTTCATCAGTCCACAAAATGTGCCATTTCTCTTTAGGCCAGTCAATGTGCTCTTTGGCAAATTGTAACCTCTTCAGCACGTCTTTTTTTCAACAGTGGGACTTTGCGAGGGCTTCTTGCAGATAGCTTGGCTTCACATAGGCGTCTCCTAATTGTAACAGTACTCACAGGTAACTTTAGACCTTCTTTGATCTTCCTGGAGCTGATTGTTAGCGGAGTCCTTACCATTTTGGCTATTCTTCTATCCATTCGAATGGTAGTTTTTCGCTTTCTTCCACATCTCCTAGATTGTAAGCTCGAAAGAGTAGGGCCCTCGAACCCCTCATTTATTGTATTGTTACTGTCTTGTCTCATGTTCTGTCCCCCTTGCTACTGTACAGCGCTGAGCATACCCTTTGGCGCTATATAAATACTGTATAATAATAATAATCTTTCAGGTTTTGGTTGCCATTTTAAAGCATTTGCGATCATTTTAGCTGAGCAGCCTACCATTTTCTGCACTTCTTTATATGTTTTCCCCTCTCCAATCAACTATTTAATCAAGGTACGCTGTTCTTCTGAACAATGTCTGGAACGACCCATTTTCCTTAGAATTTCAGAGAGAAATGCACTGTAACCAGCATGTACAACATTTGCTGCCTTCCTTCCCTAAGTAAGGTCAATAATTGCCACCTGTTTTTCAAAGAATGAATGACCTCACTAATAGAACTCCACACTGCTATTATTTTGAACATGCCCCTTTCAATTAGTGATTCAATTACACAGAATCAGCAGCATGCATGTCATGACTGTTGGGTCTGTTGGATTTGTATTACTCTGCTACACCTGCTAGTAAATTATTTGCCATGTAGAAATATAATTTCTACCAAAAACAGTGATTGATTAGGTTAGTGATGTCTGACTGCTATTATCTTGAACACAACTGTAAATACATATTGTGGCAGTGCGGTATCCTGCCACGGTGGAAATCATCATGGAGACCCAGGATTTTCAACTATACAGGTTGAGGGGCTCCAGGCAGTTCTCACAATGCAGAGGAAACTGATTTATAAGTTTCCTCTTTGGTTTGTAAAGCCTGTTTTGGGACCTGTAGCCTGGAGATTTCTTAGAGATTTGGGAGGGATGAAATCTCCAATCCTGGGCCCATATTTTGGGAGCAGCCAGCGTGCTGATTGCACAGGTGTGTGCAGGCCTTTTTAGTGGAGGCCAGGCCATGATTCTGGGCTCCACCCCGGCAAACGGAGTCGGGAGGGCTCCACCCCAGCAGGAGGATTTTACCCCGGCAGGCAGGAGGTCTCTGCCGTGGAGTCAGGTGGGCTACACCTAGGAGAGGTGGAAGCCAGACTAGCTGTGTGCTAGTGCCATACTTTGGGAAGAGTCTGCAGGAGGCAGACTTAAAACTGCGTACAAGCCAGGAGGCTGAATACTGTTCATTTGAATTCGGGTGATGGTGGATACCCCTGTGTGGGAAACCTTTATGTTATTGAACTGTCATTTAAATAAAAGTGGGCAAACAGGCCCTTAAAAAATAAGCGAGTTGCCGTGTGCTTTGAAGAAGCTCTACCACTTGAAGCGAGTTCCCACATATGGTGGAGGATGCAGTGGGCATAATTGGAGATCCCTGCAAAAGAAGTAAGTTCATCAGTTATATGAACTGTGTTTATGTGCATTGGACAGCACAATTTGTGTGTGCAGGTGAGGAGAACCTGCCTTAAAGAGACCGTGCTTCATTTCTTGGTTGTTGGACTGTGCAAAAGTGTTGTGAAGTGACTGTGAAGATGGGGCGGTCAAAGCAAAGAAAAGAAGAAAGATTTGCGGAAATGAGAGACAGAGCCCTATGGCTGGAGGGGTTGTTATCACCAGAACGAGCCCCATACATGGATGAACAAAGTTTGCCAAAGTGGGAAGTGCATGTTGCTGCTGGCAACACTGGTGAAAGGAGACCAGCTATGAATGTGCAGAGTCCTAAGCTGGAAAAAGGCTGCAATGTGGGGAGCCTGGACAAGACACGCTGGCAAGAGCGATGCTTGCGGTGCAGGGAGTGGGGGCACACTGTCTCTAAATGCCCTTTGTCTCAGCCTCCATTGCAAAGTTGCATATCAAAGCAAAGGACTGCATCTGTGTTAGGCAAGCCGGCTCTGAGTGCAAGGAAGGAGCGACAGCCTGACCACAAGTTTGAGAAGAATGTGGTTGCCCATAGCAACACATGTGACTTCAGGCCTGCGGACCCTGTAAGAGGAGTGTCGTCTGCAGAGGATTGTGACAACGCAGAAATGAGAGTTCAGCGTATCTGGAGGAACCCACAATGTTCAGCTGGGAGAGTGCCATCTCCCATAGCAACAGGAGAAAGCTTGGCAACCAGGAGAAGGGGCTACAAGGGAGATGTCTTTCCATATCCCAAGAAGGTTATCGGTGGAACCATACCCTGCCTGGAATGTGGTCAGTTTGGGCATGGTATCTTTACCTGCCCCAGATTATGGAATACCACTGATGAGGGTGCTACTGAGCAAAAGGCTTCATCTGCAAGCCCAGATTCATTTTTAAAAATGTTGGCAGCTACCCCTAGCAACAGGGATCTTGTGTTACCTGCAGGGGGTGTAAGTTGGTCCGGAATGGCTGCAGTGTTGCACCGTGACCACTTGGGGAAGTCAGCCTGTGGAGAAACCACAGAGGAGAGACAACGCACTCAAGTGAAGGCTATGACACCTGCTGCAGGAAATGGTAAGACTGTTTCAGTTTGTGGGACTGATTCCAAGGAAGTGAGAGTGTGTCCTTCAGGGAGTTCCACAATACAGATGGACATGGACTGGCTGCTGTGTGCTACCCTGAGTAGTGGGGAGGCACAGGGAGAAGCCCAACGATTAGGACTAAATATGGAAAAGGACATGGGGACTCTGCAGGGGCCTGCTATAATCCAGCAGATGGCTGGGGAAGGTAAACTAGGGGTGACCAAAACTGTCATGGCACCGTGTTCCCTAGTGCCAGGTGCTGCAGAGATGCCCAGGGAAACCTCCCAGGAGCCCGCAGTGACAGAGCAGAGGATTTCCCAGGTCAGCTATGAAGCTGCTAAAACTGAATATAGTGTCCCTTTAAAGAGAGAGAGTGCTGTGAAGCATGGCTCACAGGCTGCTCAGCTGGGTAATAGCCAGGGATTACCTGCAAAAACCACAGTGATGTCTATATGCAATGAGAATGCTGATGGTCATGCCGACAAAAGTGTTACTGTTGGTAAATATAATGTTATGGTTGGTGATGGGCTAGCACAGCTCACTAAAGATAATAGTGTTTATATGAATATGATTGAAGATATGTTGTTGCCCTTGGCAACAGTATCCAAGGCTGCAAAGGTGTCCATGGAAACCTCCTGGGAGCTCTGTGTGTTGGAGCCAGAGGTTGCCTTGGACAACTATGGTGCTGCTCTGGACAAGAGAGTACTTGATAATTTAAATGCTAAAACTGGAATTTTTGAAAATGCTCCTGGTGATAATGGGTTAATGGAGTCTGTCAGTAATGACAATAGGTATGGAAGTGTTCATGAGGTGAATGAAGCGCCATCAGAGTACGGTGGTGAGGGTGTGGTATTGCAACCTGTTGAGGTTAAAAATTTAGTGCCACAGTTTTGGTTGAACAAAAGTGATATATGTGATGTGTCTGCTGAGCCACTCTGTCCTGTGTCTCCTCCGACAGTTGGTGCGGTACTGCGTAGTACCTCTGATTGGAGAGCAGAGAAAGTAGACTGGGACAGATGGGCTGAAAACCTGTTGGCTTTGTTAAAAGGGACCTCTGCTTCCAACAGTGTAGTGGACATGACTTCTGCTGTGCTAAATGGAGGGACGGCAGATCAGCTTATAGACAAGGGCACACTTGCTGTTGCTGCAGATGATCTCCCTCCCAATATGGACGGGCCAAGTGAGATTGAGCACATAGCAGAGATCGTGCCCACAACCCACAAAGGATCCAATGGTGTAGGATCAAATAGTGTGATACCAAATGAGCCAGTGTTGGTGGAAGTGTCAGATGGCACAAATCAAGTGATTGGGGTCAGTAAACCAAATGTGGAATTGTGTTATGACCGTCAGGTGTCAGGACAGTTGCTGGAAGACGTACATGTGCCAGTGGAGCTGGTGGATAGCGACGTTGCCATGGGAGACAACCACTCCACGCTGTGCACTTGGTCTCCAGACGCTGCCCTGCCAAACTTTGAAATTAATTCTGACAAAGGTGTGGATGTTTCTGGCCAGGAGGAAAAATGCAAGACCCGTGTAAATGTTGATGAGGAAAACTGCGATGCACTGGTAAATTGTAAATATAATGATGTGGTAGACACAGCTGAGGAAAAAGCTGCAGTTGAATTAGGCCCCCTACAGGTTCAGGAGGGTAGTCTGGGAAGGGAAACTTTAAATAGCTTATCTGCCCAGAGGGAAAACTTTAAGGAAGTGGATAATTTAAAGAGGTCCCCTGACATAAAAACATCTGAAGAGCAAGACAATCGGTCTGTCCTTCAGAAGGATAGTAGGACATTGCTGTCATCTGAGACTGTCAGTGACCAAAAGAAGCATGCAGTGTACGGGGGGAAACCAACCGAGCTAGGTTTTGTCAGTAAGAAGATGCCTGTACATAGAATGCAGCGAGGGTCTAAGGTAACCCCAATAAAAGAGCCCACACTTTTTGTATTTAAAAGCGTGACCCCTTCAAAGGTAAAGGGAAACCAGCGGTTGAGAGTGCAGCGTAGCTGTAATGTTATCCAACACCTAAAACTCAGGCGTCAACCTCATCCTCAGAAATGTACCAAGTTTTGGAAGTTCCTTAATGGGAAGGTGACTTGGGTGGCCCCAAGGAAAATAGAGAGGCAACGCTTTTGGAAGCGTACCCGTAAAAAGGCACGGAGTCTTTATAGGGCCCAAGTCCATGTAATAGAACACAGGGAAAGTCGTCTCATAAGACAGGAAGGAAAGTTTCCCTTAGAAAGCAAGGTCAGTCAGGAATGGGCTCATATGGGTGAAGGCTGGCACAGAGGTGCCAAATTAAAGAGTTTGGGTGTGTGTGTTCTGCCCCCTACGGGATCAAAACAAAGGGGGGGGATATGTGGCAGTGCGGTATCCTGCCACGGTGGAAATCATCATGGAGACCCAGGATTTTCAACTATACAGGTTGAGGGGCTCCAGGCAGTTCTCACAATGCAGAGGAAACTGATTTATAAGTTTCCTCTTTGGTTTGTAAAGCCTGTTTTGGGACCTGTAGCCTGGAGATTTCTTAGAGATTTGGGAGGGATGAAATCTCCAATCCTGGGCCCATATTTTGGGAGCAGCCAGCGTGCTGATTGCACAGGTGTGTGCAGGCCTTTTTAGTGGAGGCCAGGCCATGATTCTGGGCTCCACCCCGGCAAACGGAGTCGGGAGGGCTCCACCCCAGCAGGAGGATTTTACCCCGGCAGGCAGGAGGTCTCTGCCGTGGAGTCAGGTGGGCTACACCTAGGAGAGGTGGAAGCCAGACTAGCTGTGTGCTAGTGCCATACTTTGGGAAGAGTCTGCAGGAGGCAGACTTAAAACTGCGTACAAGCCAGGAGGCTGAATACTGTTCATTTGAATTCGGGTGATGGTGGATACCCCTGCGTGGGAAACCTTTATGTTATTGAACTGTCATTTAAATAAAAGTGGGCAAACAGGCCCTTAAAAAATAAGCGAGTTGCCGTGTGCTTTGAAGAAGCTCTACCACTTGAAGCGAGTTCCCACATATATATGTTTGGCTTTAAAAGCACTTTAGGTTCAATGGCTTTAGCATGGATCATGGGCATTTTATGCATCTTTTCTATGAGTGGAACCATTAGAAGCTCATAGGTATGTGCAGTGAGGCTCAAAGATATGATGGCTTTTTGGGAGTAGCACAGTATTATAGTCATGCTACACCCATGATGATTTCACCTCATAACCAAGCCTGAATGCAGCAGCTAGGTTCTGTGTTTAATGTAGTCTCCTAATACAGGATCCCTACTTCTATAGGCCACACAGCACAGACTGAACTGATTAGGACGGAGAAAGGAATACAGCAGTGGAAAACCATGTTACTTTTTCCTGTCAACTAATAACAAAAAATAAGATTGGGCACCCAATTACCAAGACTAGACAACTGACTGGAAAAATGTTGCCTGACAAATCTTGATTTTTGCTGTGGCCTTCAAATGGTAGGTCAGAATATGGCATGAAAAATGCAAATCCTTTGGGATAAAATAGATGACGCTGTCAAGTCAACACGAATCCGAACCTTGAACAATTTAGATTTTTCTGAAGGCAGAAATGGTCCTATTCAATATTTTATAGGTGATCCCATTAAAGTGAATAGTTTTCCTGTGCCTACACCAGGAATATGTGTGATGTGCAATAATTTTACATTGTTTGGTGGCTATTTCTCCTTAGACTATCATAGATTACCTTGAAAAATAATAGCTCTTATGATGCACTGAATGCTATTTCCCTTAAAAGGTTTTTTTTTAACATCTTCCTAATATCATAACACATATATGCAGCAGCAGGAAATATGGGCTTTAATGCCCAAACGCTACACATATGCATCCACAATGGACTGAGGTTGTGTGCTGGGAGGGCAAACAATTTTTAGTCATGGGAGCTAGTGGAACAGGATCCTGATCATGTGACCACTGTGAGAGTCAATCACAGTGGTCACATGATCGGGAAGCTGCTCCACCTCCTGGCAATAAAGCTCTTTTACAGTTTGGAGAAGGTAAATAATTTTTCATGGAGTCAGGCAATGGCCTTTAGATAAGAAGCTCTTCCATTGCAGGTAAAGCAGTCAAAATTGTCAATTTGTTGTATTTAGTGGTTTTACCAGCTCTTCATTTGAAAACACTGGTCTTCTTTTTATTTAGAACATAATGGTTTTATATTTCAGTTTGTTTATAAGTATTCTATAAAAGATGTACAAACATTTAGACAGGTCATGTCAACATGTACATTGATATGAAAATAAAAATAAAATTTTCCAGACCAGCGTATTGTCTTTTTTTCATAGTTGGTTTCTCATGTCCAACGTGTGTTTAGTGATCTTCAGTTTATAACACATGACACAGAGCACTCTCTGGTGATTTGGGCAGGTTAACATGAGTCACCGAGTAGATCAGATTGCAAAAAGATTTGTGAAGGTCCTATTGTCATTTTAACATGCATGAGAATTTTTGAACGTATAATAAATAGATTGTAGATGAAGGATACACAACCTTGTGAGGACTCCCTTGTTTTGGAAGTGGATTCAAACAAGGTCATGAAAGTGGGATGTGTGACAAATTTATGTTTGGAGTTTCTGAAGGAAGCTACCAATAATTATCGAACTGTTTTCAATGAAGGGAAGTTAATTTTTTGTTTGTCCAGACCCCACCAGGTTCAGTCTCCTATATGAAGCAGTTCTTTGTCCACCATCAGAATAAAGATGGTCTCCAGCCAGGTTAAACTCTGGAATGACCAAAACAGGTGTCAAGGGATTATGTGCCACTTACTGCACATCTACAGTTCTGTCTGCCCCATATAGACATAGTGTTAGATAATGGAACACAAGATAGGAGGCCTCAGTCCACTTGCTGCTCACATCAGTGGTTCTATGGATGTCCAATAACAAGAGAGATTCCATTTGGACCCAATGAGGAGGGGGACTGCTATTTGCGAGGGTGCTATTTGTGCCGCATGGTGGTATACAGTCAGGTTAGGTACTCCAAGGCCTCCTAAAGATTTTTTGGGGGTAAATAATGACTATTTATACGGTGTCTCTTATTGCCCCATATGAAGTGAAGTAGTTTAATTTTTACAGTAGGCATTTCCATTCTTGGAATCAGGATAGGAAGGGTTCTAAACAAGTGCAATGACCTGGGTAATGCATTACACTTTACTGAGCATATTCACTCAAACCATGGGGGTTAAGGACCACCTATCCAGATCAGCAAAAATGTGTTTAAAAAAGGGGAGGGTAGATAGAAAAGTTTAACTATCTCTGCAGGTAGCTTGATGTTATATGCTGTAGCAATCGTGCACACCGAGACGGATGCGGCTCTCCATTTTGTTAAGAATTTTCCATGTTGTACTATCTCTCACTCCCTAAGCAGGCTTCCTCCTCCAATCATCCCCCCTCCCTCTCTGTTGAGTGACATGTGGTCTGTTTGATGCAGAGTTCAAAAAGGCATCAAAACCCAGTGGGAGGGCGTCCTGGCTATAAAACCTCACCAGCTAGGTGCCCCCTATCTGGTAGCTGTGCAATCTGGGATATCGTAAAAGCGTAAACCAAGTCCTTCATGGGAGTTCAAAGATATTCCAGAGAAGGCATAAAACAAGACACCACATTCAACATCCATTTTCCCCTATGATTTCATATCTTGGAATATGAGAGACTTACATAAAAACCAGGCATATCGTCAGATTGGTTAAGTTAATACAAACTGTTTGGTATATTACATTCCCTAGCTTGAATATATAGGAGGGCAGGAAAGTATATCTCCTGAACCATTCAAGTGTATATGACATGTTTCCTCTCTAACCATTCCGCAGATGCTGCTGAGTATTAATATACTAGTGCCCAGGCTGCCAAATGCCCCGCGAATGAGTTATGAATCATAATAGCAGCTATGAGAGTTTCTAGTCATAACTTAGGGCTCCACCTACACCTCCCTCCCCAAAAGGAGACGATTGGTTTACTGCTCCAGGGAGGCACCCAGTGGAGATACTAGAAAAGTTGAGCTGAGTTAAGGGGTAGGAAGAGAAGAGTCTCCTGTCTTAACATCGAAACCGACAGTGGGAGATAAATCCTTTTGACTTATGAAACTTAAAGCTGCTTACACCAAGGTTGACTGGCAAGTACTTTAACCCTCTAAATTCCTGTTATCTCTTTGCTGTGCTATTGTTCGTTTTTATATTTATATATATATTAGCTGCATCTTTTTCTGTAAATATTTTTTTATTGCACCCTTTTGACCTTTTAGTAATAAATCTTACTTTCTGAAAGTGTTGAACTGTTTCTAAAGCTCTTTAATGCAAATTACGAATTCCTGCCGCTGAAGAGCGTTACTGTGTGTGTTTAACCCTCTGTATAACCTGCCTGCGGTGACAGTGGTATGCAGACAATTATTTCAACCATCATAGTGTTATTGCTGATATTGCAGAGTTTCCTCTTTCTCTGTACAAAAAGGAGGTGGTGGCAGTGTGAAGGGTTAATTGCATAATTAACCTGACCCAGTAACAATCGCTTCCAGGCTGCTGGTACATAGACTGTGGTCCATTAGCTGGGTGCAGCTAGGCGTGGCATTGTTAAGCACGTGACATCGCGGTTTTGGATTGGCTAGTCCTTCAGTTACGAGTTTGGTGAGAAGTGCAGGGGTCTGACGCCGCGATTGTCACATATGCCAGTGATTTATTTTTGTTTACCATTAGGTCAGATATCTGAACAAAAATTGGAGGAATTTAGGCAAGTTAGGGATATTTATTAGAGGGGAGATTATGGACATTTATGATCTTCTTTTCCAGAGAATACACCTTTGATATAGGGACTTGAATAAAGGGCTATTGCGATAGGCTGCATCACTATTACAAATAACGGGTGAGAGAATGAACCTCTGTCTAAGTACCCTCCTTTTTTTTTTCAATTAAGAAGACTTGTGACATTTTAAAGATATTTGGACCATAAAAATATTATAAAAAACTCTAAAGGGTTTATGTAAAGTGAGCACCAAATCCTAGAACTTCCACAGTGTAGAAACAGTAATCCCACAATAAGCTATCCAAAGTTTTTAGCACATCTATAGAGAGGAGCATAGCTTCTCTGTTTGTATTGGAGTCCCAATTTGAATGTACTGCCGACAATTGTGCTACAGTTCTGTGGGTTTAATCTAGGGCTTGTAAATTGCATAAAGTGCCAGTGTGGTCTAAAAGGACACAGTGTTCTAGAAATGTATTTAGCTGTTTCACTAGTGTATTTGTAAATGTCTTAAGATCACAGCTGATCAATGAAATAGACCTATAATTAGTTTTCTCAGTATGGTCTTACCAGATTTAGGTAGTATGCTAATATAGGTGCTATTTTCCTCTGGATTGAGATGGTTGCCTTCTCTTTGGTAATTGAAAAGGGTTAGGAGGGTTAGGAAGTGTGAGCCACTGGGGACTCTGTCAGGACCTGGGGATTTATGATCGTTTAAGAGATTTAATTACCTTAAATATTTTGTTTTCCATTATTTCTGCATGGTGTTGGTCTAGTTTAGGAAGATAGTTATTATTAAATATTTTTTGGATGCAGGATGTGGTTTCTGATAAATTTTGCTATAAAAATAGTGGAATAAAATGTGGGTTTTGAGATAGTTAAATGTTAGCTTAACTTTAGGGGTAGATGGAAGGATAATTTAGGATTAGGTTTGGAATAAAATTATTTTAAAGCTAAATCTAGCTAGATTTTCTAATTTTTGGTGGATTCTAGCTTAACTCAGCCTTGTAGTCTTGTCTTCACTGATGTTTGAGACCTAACCAGATCCCCCCCTCCCCCGAGGGTATTTCTCCTTCACGGTCATACTCTGTCACATGCCTTCTAGTCTATTCATTTAAGGAATATATATAGCACTCAAGCTGGTGACAATGATAGAGAGAGAGGGTGAAAAGCCAAGCTCAGCCTAGCTCAGACATGGTAGGATGGGGAGGGGACCTTCCTTGGAATCAGATACAGCAGTAAAATGCCCACAATGGATCAAGCCATCTTCAATTAAGTTGCACACTTGCATGTACTTGCCTGTTCCTTTGAACTCTGGGATTGTTAATTTAATAAATTGCCTCTCTTCTCCTTCTTACCAAAAACCACACTTTTGTAATGGCAAGAAACTCAAGAGAAACTCATCTTGGCAGGCAATGATGGGCTTCTCCCAAACCTCAGAGTTGTTGGGCAGGGATATGCCACAGATCTGTTTGCTGAGTAATTTACTTTTAATATAAAACATTGTGGTCAAGATTTTTCTTTAGTACCTGGTCTGACTTCTGTTTATTGTTATACACACAGTGGACATTTTTATCATACAAATGTATTTGCAGAGATCGTATAATTTTTATCTAAAATATTTTATGTCTATCTGCATTTAACAATATTTGCACGAAAAGATAAATTACCTCCAGGCTAGGTTAAAGGCCTGAAGTGGGTTAGGTAACCACCTGAATTGAAAGCTGTTATGAGCAATTAATTATTGAGATGCAAACAATGCAGGGCACTGATTAAAATGTATATCAGAGAATTTTACTGCTAGCAGTGCTGATCCTTGCATCCCTAGGAACCAGTGATGGAAATACCACCACCACATAAGCAAAAGGATGGGAATAGCAGTGAAATCACTGCCTAAATATGGTGTCTATTTCTAGGTTACAATTCTCTTTTTTTTTTTTTTTTGTTTGTGAATGAGTAGTGGTACTATGTACCCCTTACTCATTCATGTGGAGGAGGACAATATCTAGGGGCCCCCTTATTCATAAAGGGAGCTTTCAGCTTACAATAAGCCCCCTTGCCTGAAGACCTCTACAGCCACCTGCCAGGGTTGTGGGAAAGAGGTCATTTATCTCATCAACATGGGTAACAGGTGCTTTGCTGGGGCTAAAGCACCCCCAATATTAAGGGAATGTTTTCGGGTATGGTTCAGGGGGAGATGTGTACTCTTATCCTTTCATTTCCTGGCTAAACAGGCTGCATATTGGAATTAAGGGATTTTTAGGGGGAACATACACATTTTTTTCTGCATGGGGTTCCCCTTAAAATGTTTACCAGACTGAAAGGTTCTGTTATGTATTTTGGGGTAAAACTGCATTTTTTTTCATTCTTGCTGTAGGATGTGACATTTACAAAGATGAAAAAAGAAAAAAAATTGCAGTGGTACATGTTCCCTAGGGCAGTGCACCTAATCTCAGTGTGACCATCATACAGATTTATAGGCAGAAGTCCTTTATGGGTTGCTATCTTCCAGCCAGCAATGAATTATTACAGATCTTGAATGGATTTCCTATTTATATCTTCACTGGTGGAACACTACTTTAGAACCAAACAATGCCAGTTTTTTCTTGAAAAAGTATAACTTAAAATCCAAAAACTACATATGTTTTTTAATATGTCTGCTAGTAGCTGGGGTAACCAGAGTCACTATCAAGAGCAAACAAAATAGCAAATACGTAGTTAGGAAACATAGGAGGGGTGAGTGAAAATGCTTATGAATGATGGCAGGACAATCAAGGTCAGGGTCACAATGTGTAACCTGCTTAACCATGCCTCCTTAGGTAAACAGGGCACCTTAGTCTATAAAAAATAATAATAATTGGGTTGTTTAACTCAGTGCTTTTCAACCACGGTACATGGTTGAAAAAGGCTGATGGCTGTGGAGGTCAGCGGGGCTTATTGTAATCTGAAAGCCCCCCTTTATGAATAAGGGTGCCTCTAGATATTGTTCTCCTCCATGTGAATGAGTAAAGGGTACATAGTACCTCTACTCATTCACAAAAAACTTGTGCCAGCCTTCAGCATCCTAACAACCGCTAACATAATTGGTTGACTTTTCCCCCTGCCCCTTTCTGTCAGCACTGGGGTCAAGTTATCTACGTGGGGGAGAGAAATTGAGAAAAAATGCTGGAATACTAATCAGTTCCAGGGTGCAAAAATGTATTTGCTTTGAAAGAATAAATCACCTCTAACGCTGGGTTACCTATGTGTGTGGATGCTGCTGCAATATATTAAACTATTAGATTAGTTCTTTTATAATTTAGAAGAGGGTGCCTCAATATTGTCCATAATTTTAAAGGGTGCCTTGACTGGAAAAAGGTTGAGAACCACTGGTTTAACTCACCAGCATCTACTAAAAATAAGAAATATCAGTTTTTGGCAGGTTGACCCAAGTGAATAACATTCACTTGTATGTCTAAAAAAAATTTACACGCGCACAGTGCTAATGATGCTTTGGAATAGCACTGGTTTCATTGATGAGAATACTTTTGCAGCTATAGGCTGAAGAAGAAGGGGGCCTATAATGATTTTTGGTTTTGAGTTCAATACCTTCTTGTACCAGGAGGAATGACAGTTGCTATTCTTGCTTTTTATGTCATGGAGGGGCATTCTGTGCTTGAGGTACTCTTTTCCGCAAGGGTGGGGTGAAGATTTCTGGGACTGAAAGCAAGATATATCTGAAAACTAAAGCCCAACATTTGTGATTTTATGAGAAGCTGCACTATGGAATCCTTAGCAGTGCAGGGGTAGAAATGAATGAAGTGTCATGTGATACTTCATTCATGTCTCTGATTGAGCAGGAACACATGGTATTGAAATCCCAGTTTATAAGACCTGACACCTTCTCACATGAAGGCTGCTATGTGTAGTATTAGAAAACGAAATCATTCCTCCAAAAATAATGTTTTTTTCTGTGGTACCAACCACTGAAAGACACTAAAAACACTAATTTAGGGTTTTTTAAATGTAAACTGTGTGAGGAATCTGTCTTTTCTGTATATATTTTGCATTCATTTTAGTTATCTACTGATGTTTTCATATATAATGTGTACATTTGTACATTACTGCCATTTTGCTTTCTTATATTTCTATTGTGATTTGTACTTAGTGTCTTTTACAGACTGTGCTTTCTTGCATCCCCCTCAATGTCTGTGCCCTTATTTTACTGTTATATTATTATTACAGCTCTTGCTATGCACAGCCTCAGTCTGCCACCTGCTGTGCCTAGTTAGTACTGACACAGAAACCTAATCATGGTCATCTGTAAATAAAAGGTTGAAGTTCACCATACATGTGGTAATTGTGTTGCGTGGCCTAAGACATTTTTGGGATTGAATCAGGCATGGGACAAGGGATTGTGCACATTGTGATAAAAATGTGTGGTATCCATGTATATCAGTGATTGATGTACATGCAGTGCTTAACTGCACATAATTGCATGATTGCAACAACCTAAACTAACTGGTCAGGGACAGCCCTGTATACATGAACAGTTATTGTCAGATTAAAGGTAAACTCCAGGCAAAATTATGTTTTAAATGGAAAAGAGTTTAAAACACAGTTTTTTTTTTTTTTATAGTTTGTTTTTGTGTTAGAGTGATTTATCCTCACTGCATCTCTAAACAAACAAATATCTCATCCTTAACAGTTTCCTGTGGTGGGAAATTTCCCCATATCTTCTGTCTGACTGAGGTGTCAGCTGTGGTATTTCCCTGGCGTATATATGGCGTTTTTCAGCTTGACGCTCAGAAACGCTTAACAAGCAAAATCCAATTAATTTCTATGGCCTTGGTTCCCATACAGTGAAGGAAATAAGCATTTGATCCCCTGATGATTTTGAATGTTTGCCCACTTACAAAGAAATGATCAGTCTAAAAATCAAATGGTAGGTGTATTGTAACACTGAGAGACAGAATAGCAACAAAAAATTCAAAAAATATGCATGTCTAACAAATTATGCACTGATTTGCATGCTCATGAGGGAAATAAGTATTTGATCCCCTATCATTCAGCAGGATTTCTGGCTACCAGATGTCTTTCATACAGGTAACAAGCTGAGATTAGAAGCAGTCTCTTAAAGGGAGTGCTGCTAATCTCATTTTGTTACCTGTATAAAAGACACCTGTCCACAGGAGCAATCAAACAATCAGATTCCAAACTCTCCACCATGGCAAAGACCAAAGAGTTGTCCAAGGATGTCAGGGACAAGATTGTAGACCTACACAAGGCTGGACTGGGCTACCAAACTATCACCAAGCAGCTTGGTGAGATGGTGACAACAGTTGGTGCAATCATTCGCAAATGGAAAAACACAAAAGATTTGTCAGTCTCCCTAGGTCTGGTGCACCATGCAAGATCTCACCTCGTGGAGTGTCAATGATCATGAGAACAGTGAGGAATCATCCCAGAACTACACATGAGGATCTTGTCAATGATCTCCAGGCAGTTAACACACTACGCCGACAAGGATTGAAATCCTGCAGTGCCCGCAAGGTCCCTCTGCTTAAGAAAGCACATGTCCAGGCCCGTCTTAAGTTTTCCACATCTGAATAATGCAGAGGAGGACAGGTTGAAAGTGTTGTGGTCAGATGAGACCAAAATCAAGCTCTTTGGCATCAACTCAACTCGCCGTGTTTGGAGGAGGAGGAATGCTACCTATGACCCTAAGAACACCATCCCAACTGTCAAACATGGTGGTGGATACATTCTGCTTTGAGGGTGTTTTTCTGCTAAGGGGACAGGACAACTGCACCGCATCAAAGGGTCGATGGACGGGGCAATGTACCGTCAAATCTTGGGTGAGAACCTTCTTCCCTCAGCCAGGGCATTGAAAATGGGTCGTGGATGGGTGTTACAGCATGACAATGACCCAAAACACACGGCCAAGGCAACAAAAGGAGTGGCTGAAGAAGAAGCATATTAAGGTCCTGGAGTGGCCTAGCCAGTCTCCAGACCTTAATCCTATTGAAAATCTGTGGAGGGAGCTGAAAGTTCGAGTTGCCAAACATCAGCCACCAAACCTTAAACACTTGGAGAGGATCTGCCAAGAGGAGTGGGCCAAAATCCCTCCTGAGATGTGTGCAAACCTGGTGGCCAACTACAGGAAATGTCTGACCTCTGTGATTGCCAACAAGGGATTTGCCACTAAGTACTAAGTCATGTTTTGTGAAGGGGATCAAATATTTATTTACCTCATGAACATGCAAACCAGTGCATAATTTGTTAGACATGCATTTCTTTTGAATTTTTCTGTTGCTATTCTGTCTCTCGGTGTTACAATACACCTACCATTCGATTTTTAGACTGATCATTTCTTTGTGAGTAGGCAAACATTAAAAATCAGCAGGGGATCAAATACTTACTTCCTTCACTGTATGAGCGTTTCTTCGCCTATAGCAAAATGCATATCGCTCAAAATAGTACTTGCGCTACTGTTCAGGCAGATCTGAGCGTTTTGTCCCCATAGACCTGAATGGAAAATGCCTGAACAGTGGGAATGAGCATTTTTTTCAAGTGTTTTCAGCTTTAACAGCAACTATTTCTATTGGCCACAGCAAAAACGACTAAATGAAAGTCGCCTGAAAAAACGCCTATAATATTTGTAAATCTGCTCAAAAAAACGCCTGGAAAATACGCTTGAAAAAAAGCCTGAAAAATGCTCAGTGTGAATGGATCCTTAAAGTGGAACTTTAGTCAGAAAATTAGGTCCTGCTAGATCACTTTAGGCTGGTCCCTTTTGCAGGTATAGCTATGTAAAAAATTTAAAAATAAGTGTCTATGCTGTTTAAAATCCAGTAATACACTGTCTTACCCTTCCCTGAACATGCTCATTTGCTCTCCATTTTTAGGCACTGCCGAATTTGTAGAGGCCGATCTGCTGACAGTAATAATGCTGCTATTCTTTACAGCCAAGAAAGCAGCTTTTGTTTGATCTGCAACTGCCATAGTGCTGCACATGTGATCAGGTATGATTTAGCCATTTTATGGCTTGACAGTTTGGCTGAGGACACAAGCAAATGTGACAGTTAGCAATCCCAGCATTCCAGGAATGTAACTGTTTTTTTGAAACTATTAAATCAATGGGTTTAGTTCTGTTTTATGATTTACTGCTGTTTATGGGCTCCAGGCTTCAGCAAAATGGCAGCCAAGAAGAACAGCAGCAATGCTGGAGGCAATTTACAGCACACACTATTTTTGTAGCAGTAATAGTCATGTGAAATGTATGTTCCTTGATAAACAACATTATTTTTATCACGTTGTTATGGGTAAAGTTCTGCTTTAATTTTCTGTGTTGGTGGTAACTTTCATCAAGATAGGAAGTGAAGCACAATCTACCCAGTAGGGTCAGATATAAAAATATATGTCAGTTTTAAGCTTTTTCCCAAATGTAAAATTCCAGGGGTACACTTTAACCTGTTAAATATGTAACGCTCCCCCCAAAGCTGTTGCATTGTTTAGGCCTTCCTACCCTGCTTCAATAATGACCCACTCAGAACTCACTGAACTGACTCAGAACTCACTGACACACCAGTAGTATCAAGTGGGATATATTCTTCCTGCCCTGCAGGAATAAATGGGTTTAATAAGGCAGAAAACACCAACAGTATAAGTTCAACAGCACGACCACAATCACAGGTACAAAGGGCATTATCAAAACATAGGAATGTGCAGCATATCTACACACAAGATGCCACATCTATGCCACTAGCCAGTAGCATGGATACAGTTTTTTGGCACTGAGTCCTGCAAACTCCCATTTGAGCACTCGCTGTCTTTCTAGAAAAAAAAGGGGAAAGAGAAAGTTCAGGGCCAGCTCTCCATGGGGCACCTCTTAGGAATAGTAACAAGGCAGGTTCAATACAGATCCTGATGCACCCTCTGCAGGTCCAGTGGTGGTTCACGCCACCACAAACAGGGGGTTATTTACTAAAACTGCAGAGTGTAAAATCTGGTGCAGCTCTGCATAGAAACCAATCAGCTTCCAGGTTTTATTGCCAAAGCATAATTGAACAACCTGCAGTTAGAAGCTGATTGGCTACCATCCAGAGCTGAACCAGATTTTGCACTCTCAAGTTTTCCCCTCAAGCTGGTGTTAGATGGAACCAAGGCCTTTTCCCTGAGGCTCTGGAGTCACCTGTAGCAGCTTCCCAGCAAGGTACATAGAGTGTCAGCCAAAGCCACCATGCCTAGCAATAGCACAGTCCCTGGACAGGTACAACACAGCAGCCTCATACAGCAGCACAGTCTCTCATGCAGCAGCTTTCAACAAAGCCCAGGCACACCCTCCAAGCCCTGTCCTGGGCTCACTGTACTTCTCCTCCAGCAGTATACACTGCAACCTACAACCCTATGCCCAGGCTCACTGAAACTCCATTCAGGTGGGACAATCGAGTGGATCAGTAGCAAATCGTCAGGCTGCAGCAGCATCTAATCTGAGTCCCTCTTCCTCCCCTTCCACCCTGCTCTGTCCTCCATTGCAGGGAAGGGAGCAATGAGCTGTGGGAGGAAACATTCTGCTAGGCTGCTTACAGAGGTCACTAGCCCGATGCTGCACTCTTCCCCTGTTGAAAGTTTTTGGTCCCCAAAGAAACATCAATTTAGTTTAAACACCAAACTAAATTAAAAAAAATAACTTTGGTACAGAAAAATAAGATAAGCACATATAAATGTCAAGGGCATCGAGCCTGTCCCTAATAAAACATGAGGTCCCAACTGGCTCCATCCCAACATTACTGATGCTTAGAAACAGGCCACCTATTTTAACTGTAGAACTCTTTTAGACTTATTTCTTCTGCAATATTTCAATGGCTCAGGCTTCCCCCTTTTTCATGCTCATGCCTTGGGTGGTAGCTGACTGATGTGGTCAACTGATGGGCTCCCAATGCTGGATTTCTCACAAGACCCCATGATCTCCTCTACTGCATCTGGAACTGGTCTTTACTTTGGAAATTCTTGGTTCTTCACCTACAACTGGGCTTCCAGTTCCCTACCCTCTCTAATTCAGGATAGGTGGGGTGTTTAAGCAAGCAGTTCAAAATTATTGAGTTGTTCGGGGAGGCTCCCTGCAGAAGTGGGTTGAGTCAGATTTCATCAGTAGCTGGGCAGTCAATTCCTTTCTTTCAGATGATCTGGTGCAGATCATCCACTCAAACAATATAAATAGACAATTACTCTCCTTTATGTTAATGGGTGTGTTCAAACTTGCACAGCTGTAAACCAGCAGCAGGTTTTCCTTTCAGTGATTCTCTACTTTTTATGAACCTCTGGGATATCTCACTCTTCTAGGGCTTGAGGGGCTTATTATTTATAGGTCTCAAAATCCTCCTCTCTAGCAGGAATGGGCTTCTTTACTGGGAGTCATCACAGCTTCTGACCAATACTTTGGACTACAGGAATCTTCAGTGTTCCACCAGCTTTCAAACATCTCAAAGAAATTGCTGGGCCCAGACATACCTGATGCAGAGGCAGGTTAGGGGCTGGTTTCTGTTTGGATACCTTTACCTGCTTGTGAATCAGACATCAGACATCATGCATTGAGATTATTACATCAACTTCTGCTTTGGCAGTGAAACGTTCAGAGACCAGAAGCAGAGAATAATCATATCCCACATCCAAGTAGGCACTGGGACCCTGAGAAGTCTTTGTGCAATCTGCGATAAAACACAAATTTGACTGTTTGGCCTAGTTCACACTGGCATTGAAAGCAGGCATTTGAGGAGCATTTTTAACGCTCCTAAAACTCCTATACAAATAATAATATGGACAGCACACAGTGCTGTTCACATAATCAAAACATGAAGCGTTAGTGTCATGTCGCTTCAAAATTGAAGCCTTGTGTCAAGTCTGGAGGAGTTTGAAGCCTTACAACGCCTCCCATTCAAGTCTATGGTGACATTCAGCAAACACGCTGGCAGGCATTTGCAGGGCGTTTGCAGTGAAGTTGCAGTTTAAATATAACATTGCAGTTTATTATAGACATTTGTGGTGAGATTTTAACGCTTGTGAAATGCTTCAAAACTGTGCATAGGGTGTTTGGGGAAAGTTTTTAATGCTTGTAAAACATCAGTCTAATGCCCATGCTAAAGCTCATTAATGCCTGTCTAACGTCCATACTAATGCTATAGGAGTGTTTGTTAAGAGTTAGAAAGTTAGCCAAGTGTGAACAAGCCCTTTGAGTTTCAGTCCAAATATACTGAAAAGTACAGTTTTGACATGCTAAAACCTCACACCATTTGGTGGGATCTTCTGGGTCCATCTTGCTGGCTCCACTCATCAGTGCCGTCATCACGCTGGAATGGAGATAGGAGAAATCCCAGGCAGGTCCCCACTTGTAGCGCTACCCCCCAGAGGAACCTTCTTGATTGTTTGTGACCTCATGCCCTGCTCCATTGATGAACCGCTCTTAACTGACCCATAACTTGCTGACACACCGTTAGTGTAAAGTGGGCTTTATAACGTAAAATCCCTGTAGGAAGAAAATAATTTGCTAAGGCAGTAAAACAGTAATAACACAAGGTGAACAATGGTGAAAACCATAATGACAATCTCAAGTACAAAGGCCTTTATTATGACACAGGAATATGCAGTTTATTTATGCCACTGGTCAGTGGGTCTAACTAAAAAAGAATGCCAACCATCCCAATTTATAACTATCTTTTAGATTAAGGTGCACATGGAAGGGCTTTAAACAGAACAAACAAAACATTTTTTTCCTAGCATACTTTCCACCAGCGTGCTGTATGTGAATTTTGTTGACAAGGAACATACTGATAGTAAGGAGAGAGCAAAATGAGTAGGGAGAGTGTAAGAGGGGCTTTGTGATTGGCTAGAACTGGTGCCAAATGTACAAGTCTCTAACCCACTCCTGTCCATTTGCTAGAACACTGCCCCTCCTGCTGAGGCTGAACCCTCTGCCATATTGTTCCCCACTTCGTATCAGAGGCCTCCACACGACATTCTCGGCCATTGATAATTACAGTATATCCCAAGGAAGGACTGTCCACACAAATGAATAGAATTGCTGCACTTTACTGATAGAATTCAGGGAATGGCATTACAGTCACATCACACTGACATGCATTCCGACAATACATAGTCAATCACATTTATTGGACAGTCTGCAATAGTCACACATGAAAGCATATGCAGCAATCTCCTTCCATCTGGGGTCATTAGTACTCACAGGATTCAGCTTTATGTAGACATCTCCTCCATAGGTACACCTCTTGCAGAACCCTCCAAGGGAATAGCATCACTCAGGCAACTCTTGGCCTGGCCTAAAAGGCCCTTTTGCATTCTGCCCTAGTCCCACCTCCATAAGAGTCAGAAAATCTACAGCTGGCTCTCCTGGGTGCAGGGCTACTCCTTCCCAACCTCTTGTCCTGCACAGGGCCCCCATGTGTTGGTTACATCTGTGCTAGTGTGGGGTGCTTGGCTCCTATGCCCCAAGTGCACTAGGGCTCCTCCTAACCCGTTTTATAACTGGACATTGACTCAGCCATAAAATCACTGCAGGAGGGCTCTAACTAAAAGGGGTCTAGCACTTGATGACAATGTCTGCTGTAACCAGAGGCTATTCTGGCACAAAGACACCTAGTGGCACACTAGCTAACTTCACCTGCCTACAAGATGACTTTATCATTCTGCTGCTGCTCTTTTGCTCTCCAGTCGAGAAGATTGTGCAAAGATAAAATTTGCATACTTTAACTGTAAATGGTATCATCTTCTTGGCTATACCGTGTGAGAGATGTTGAAAAATAAACAGACAGGGGTTATAACCCCTCCTTACTCTATCCAAAATTTAAAAAAAAGTTTTGCCTATAGGTCTATTTTAACCCCTTGACGCCAAGAGTAGGCAAATTAGTGACCTCACAGAACTTTTCTGTGGGGCCGCTAATTTGCATACCTAATGGCGCAGTCCCAGCATAAAGACCAGGGTGTCAGTGAGAGCCCCGGGTCACATTCTAACAATCGGGACCCAGAACTCTTGATTCTGGGTCAAATGATTGCTGTAATAGCCTCTGATTGGCTATCACAGTGAACAGTCACTGTGAAGCCCGCTCCCCTTGTTTTCTCTCTCTGAATGGGGTAGAGAGATACATTGTATCTCTCTCTGTGCTTTCAAAGAGAAAAAAAAGTGTGTTAAAAACTGTATAAATAAATAATAAAAAAATAAACAAATAAAAATACCTAGATTAAGGTTTGATCTAGGTCAGTGCCAGTGTTAGAGTTAGGGTCAAGGTCAACGGTCAAGGTCAGGGTCAAAGGTTATTTTAATGTTTAAATTAGTATCAGTGTCAGTTAGTGGCACTATAAAAAGAAAAAGCAAAATGCGCACTATTCTTCCTGGGCTGTACTATGGGTACAATGAACAACTAATATACACACATGTGATATCGCTGCGATTGTCAGGAGCAGGAGAAATAATTTTGGGTTGTTCTTTGGTGGTTGGTTATGGTAGTAGCAAGAAATATACAGCTAAATTAAAAAAAAATGTTTTTTACTATTTTGGGTCAGTTTTCCTTTGATAATAAAAAAAGAGCTTACAGATATCCATTGTCATTGTCACCAAATGAAAGTCCAATTTGTCCTGAAAAAAAACAAGGTTTAATCCACCTGGATGCACAAAGTAGTTGTGATGATATGTTTTGCGAACACGTCAAAGTTGCAAAATTGTGCTTAGGCTTTAAAGATTTCTTTTACCCTTAGGCGTGAAGGGGTTAAACATAGTTTTGTGTGAACTAGTGTTAAATGGACTAGCAGATTTAAAATATACTGACAAATTGAAACTGAACTCCAGCTAACACTTTATGAGCAGTTCAGCAAACAGTTTTTTTGCCTTTGGTGTAAAGGTTTTACATAAGTAAATAAAAGCTGATCAATATAATCACCCCTCTCAGTGTTAAACTGTTTGTTCCATTCCTGTAAGAGAAATATAAAAAAAAGAAAATTAATGCAGCCATCATTTCTAATACTAATTGGTAAGCTGCAATATAATAAATGTTTGCTTTTGGGTTTAATGGGGTTTAATTTTAAATATACTAACCTCTTCAAATGGTACAAGACTGAAGAGTCACAGGAAGAATTAAAGGGATTTGATAAGCCTAATCTAAAGAAAGATGGTTTAGTATTACAAAGAGAAAGGTAGAAGTGAGAATCACGCAACATGAATTTAAATATTTTTGAGCCTATGAGACACTCCTCCAGATCTATCAATTCTCCACAATCAAGATCTTCCAACTTATTAAGGCACTTGCAGATGCTGAAGCTTCTAAAATGTAGGCAGACTTTGTACAAAAGACAGCAGAGATGGAAGCAGAAGCCACAGAAACGGCATGCAAGGAAACACCGATGAAAGCAGAGATGGAAGCAAAAACTACATGCATGAAGTGTCACTTGATGTAGCTTTCAGCTTAGAATTTAAAGCGTAGAGGTAAAAGCACCATAGCACATTTGTATAGCTTTACATGTTGCAACAGCTGGTTGTAAGAATTTAAAGTGTTTGTAATTAATCAATCACAGACAGTAAGCCAATGAGGAGAGAAAGGGGGCAGGGCCAAGCCACAGCTCTGTGTGTGAATGGACACGCAGAGCAGCGGCTTAAGAATGAGTATACTTGAGTGCTCCCATAGCAAACTTCTTGCTCTGGGGGCACTCGACAGGAGGAAGTAACCAGGAGCCCCAGCAGGGGACCTGAGAGACTAGGATTGGGGCTGCTCTGTGCAAAACCACTGCACAGAGCAGGTAAGTATAACACGTTTGTTATTTCGTTTTTAAATTGCCTTTAATATACATTATCTGTCCACGCACTGGCCATGTTCTGTTCACATGCTCTCTATTCAACAAAGTGTATCCAGCCAACCATGCCAGGTGTTAACATGGGGAAACTGCATGCTAAGTGACTTATATTGTTTCACATGTGGGTTAGCGCCACCTCATGGCCCAAAATCCAAACTACTTGATTCAGAGGAAGGTAAGAAGGACTGGTGCATGTTGCTGCCTTCCCCTCTTAAAGCAGAACTCAAGGCAAAAACTTATTTACATGTCCTTGTTGCTGATTTCCTACCTCCACTGAACATATCATCCATCTTCTGGTTCACTCAGTAGTTGCTCTGAAACAGCCTATTTATTTTAAAATCATACTGTTAATTCTTTTTGGTTTCCTGTTTGTAAGACCAGTGGCTGCTATGCCTCCTAGTCCCTCATCCACTGGTCTTGGCACATCCCTTCTGTATTTCTTTCTCCAAGAAGCAGGGATGTAATTCAGCCTCACTTGCAGTGGTGGGCGGACAGAGACTCTCAGACACATTCAACATGTACAGGCCTAGTGTATGCAATTCCCAGAGGTTGATGGGAACTGTAGTTTCCTTTTACTGTAGAAAGATAAGAGAGGAAATTATGTAATCCCTGCTGTTACATCACCTCCTTGGCAGAGCAGATGCTGTTATCTTTTAAATTATAGAGATGACTTTCTGAAAATGCAATTAGACTTTTCTCTTTAATGGTAAGGAATGTCACAAATGTATTAACTGTTTTGTGTAGGGAGGTGTACTAATGGGTGATCTTTTTGCCTACCCTGGAGTTCTTGTTTAACCATTAGCTGCCCGGCCTATAGCCGTTTGGCGGCATCAAAAACGCTTTAGCTTTCCGGGTGCACGCCATTTGGCGTGCTCCCGCACATGCGCAGTTCGCGCGGTTGCAGAGCAGCGCAGCGGCGCGATCTGTCACCGGCCATATACCTCCGACACGACTGATGACAGATCTGAGTACCGGCTCCCGTTGCCGGTACCATGTGACCTGCTGTGACCAATCACAGCAGGTCACATGACAGTTGTATACAATGGATGGCTTCATTCATGCCATCCATTGTATACTAGTTCACATGATACAGACTGGGCCATTCACAGCCCACCTGTGTCATGAGATTAGCTGTGGCCAATCACAGCTAATCACAACAAACCAAACTGAATGAATTGATTTCATTCAGGTAAATGCTTGCTTATAGCAAAGTAATTCTTTGCTATAAGCAAATTGTGTAAAAAAAAAAAAAAAAAAAAAAAAATACTGATCACTTCCCCAAAGTAGAACAATGTTACTATGGTAACATTGTACTACTTTGGTCATAGTAAAATATGAAAAAAAAATCTTAAAAAAAATTTAAAAAAATTTAATAAAAAATTTAAAATAATAAAAAAAATATATATATATATATATATATATATATATATATATATATATATATTTTTTTTTTCATACTGTCACCAGTCAGTGTCCCTATTCACCGCCATGCCAGTTATATGATGATGCTGTACTGCACTGGTGACAGTATGTAAAAAAAAATAGTGAAAATAATTTTTTTAATTTTTTCATTTTCTGAAAAATTGTGACAAAAAAAATAAAACTTCAAAAAACTCACCATTCCTCTTATGAAGTACGTCGGACTGTCTACTCTGCAAAAAGGGGTCATTTGGGGGATATCTGTACTATTCTGACATTCTTGGACCTCAAGAAATTAGATTGGCTGTCAGTACTTCAGGATTGATCAATTTTCAGATCTATACCATAGTTTGTGAACTCTATAACTTTCCTGCAAACTAAATAATACATCCTAATTTGGGTTATTTTCACCAAAGACATGTAGCAGAATACATCTTGGCCTAAATTTATGAAGAACAATTATTTATTTGTAAACTTTTATAACAGAAACAAAGAAAAACGTGTTTTTTTTTTCAAAATTTTCGGTCTTTTTTTGTTAATTTAGCAAAAAATAAAAACCCCAGCGGTGATTAAATACCACCAAAAGAAAGCTCTAGTTGTGTGAAGAAAATGATCAAATTTTAGTTTGTTGTATGACCGCGCAATTGTCATTCAAACTGTGAGAGCACTGAAACGTGAAAAATGGCCTGGGCAGGAAGGTGTAAAATTGCAATTGAAATGGTTAAGAACTTGATTCAAAGGGAGGTAAGACAGACTGGATGATAACATCTTATGCACCTTCCAGTGACACCTGTCCTGTCAGTAACTACAGAGGCATTTTGAGGGGAATAACGCAGAACACTGATTTTCCTCCTGGCTCTTCGTAACACTGTACACTATGGTACTGTGTGTATTGGGGTGCATTAAGCTGTGTGTAAGGATGTGTATGTGCTGTGTATTAAGATTTATGTGCCATGTGTATTAGAGTGGTGTGTCAAATGCATGCTGCACTGCAGCATTTACAGTTTATTCTTCTTTGCGCTACCAAAAATGTGTCTGTCACTTTTTTTGTCTTTGTTGCAGATTTTCCATCATTTCCTGTCCCAACAGTGATACAGACAGGATTAAAAAAAATAAGAGTCTCTTCATATACAGAATAAAAAAAATTGGGGGGGGGATTTGGGTTTTTACATTGCATTACAAAAACAGACAAATGAAACAGGATTACAAATGAATGGTAAAAGAAACAAAATGACTAAAGGGACAAAAGGGGTTAATTAGGACTAATAATGGATTAAACAGGAGCAAAAATACTTTGATCTACAAATAAACATAAAATACATATATTTAAATGACACCTGTGAGGTTGCCAGAACTGATGTTATGTGGAGATCAAAGACTTACAGGAGGTGCTGTAAGCACTGAGGCAGAGTGGAATGCTGGGTCCTGCCTAATATACCATATGCATTTTTATGCACTGATTTAAACTAATTTTCTTTAGATCTTTCATGCATGACTTTCAGCTTGGAATCATGTTTTTCAGTAGCTTTATCAAATCCAAAGAGGTCTCCCACATAGAAAGTTACCCCATTAAATACTGCATCTAATATCCCTGGGAACACAAACTGTGCAGTTATGAATGTAAATTCTAGATATGTAAAGTAATACCTTACTTATGCCGTGTTAATACTGTAAATATGGAAATGCTCTTTTTAAAGCTTTTAGTGCTGACATCCTCACCTGGCATCCAGAATAATACATTATTTTGCAAAAGTCATTTCGTTAGATATATCTTCCAGTGCAGGTGTCTGATACTGCTCCTGTTTTAAAACTTTAATCTGATCTCTGGTGCCCAGGCATATCAGCAGTTTACTTCTGTTTTTCACCTATGACAAATAAACAGTAACAAAGTTTGCTAATTGCTGGAGAATCTTTATAAAGCAGTTAACGTGTCTTTCACCAGCATTTGCTGGTAGTGAATTAATTTTTCATTTAAACAGATGCACCAGGAAAATGCATCTACAATGAATGTTTGGTGAATGTCAGATTCACTGTTTTGAAATATGCCTGGAAAAAGTCATCAAAGTTCTAGAGAAATAGTGATCTATGGCTTGCAAATCTTTATCCCCTATTGCCACAAACTGAGATGATGAAATTGTGAATGTACATGCTGCCACCTGGTGGCTATGCTTATTACTCAGTGTAAAATTCTTTTCTTCCTCAGTATATTCAAAGTGCAAGAATTTAAAATTTTGCCTAAAACACTTCCCATTTGTTATACTTAACAATAAATAAATAAAATCATTAACACTAACCTTACAGGTGGTTTGTCTTGTTTGGAGTAAACCTGTGCAGAGAAGGTGGTGTGTGCAGACTGTGTTTAAGGTCCTAGGCTGCGGAACACCGGATAATGTGGGTCTGCACTTATTATTATTATTATTATTGTTATACAGGATTTATATAGCACCAACAGTTTTCTCAGCACTTTAAAATATAAAGGGAGGCAATACAGCAACAATACAGTTCAAGACAAGAGGGTTAGGAGGGCCCTGCTCCTTGGAGCTTACAATCTAAGAGGAAGGGGCTGGTGATACAAAAGGTAATAATTGTGGGGGATGAACTGATAGGAGGAATAGAAGATTTTGTTATTAGCTGAAAGCAGGATAGGCTTCCCTGAAGAGATAGGTTTTCAGAAATCGCCTAAAAGTGGGCAGAGTTGGGGATAGTCTGATAGATTGGGGTAGAGAGCTCCAGAGGATGGGGGGTCTCTGGAGAAGTCCTGGAGATGAGCATGGGAGGAGCAGATAAGGTAGCTAGAGAGCAGGAGGTTGTGGGAGGAGTGGAGAGGACGGTTTCGGTGGTATTTAGAGACAAGATTGGTGATGTAATTTGAGGCAGAGTTATAAATGTTAACGTTTTGAATTTTATTCGTTGGGCAATGGGAAGCCAGTGGAGGGATGGCAGATATGGAACGGTTAGCAAGGTGGATGAGTCTGGCAGCAACATTCATGATAGACTGAAGAGGGGATAGCCTACGATTAGGTAGGCCGATGAGGAGGGAGTTACAATAGTCAAAGCGAGAGATAACAAGGGAATGAATAAGTTGCTTAGTAGTTTCAGAGGTTAAGAACGGGCGTATCTTGGAAATGTTGCGGAGGTGAAGTCTACAAGATTTGGACAGTGATTGGATTTGGGGCTGAAAGGACAGATGGGAGTCTAGGATTACACCTAGTACCCTGGCATGAGGGGAGGGACTGATGGTTGTATTATTGATCTTGATGGAGAAGTCAAGGGAGGGGGCACGGGCTGGAGGGAATAGTATGAGCTCAGTTTTAGAAAGATTGAATTTGAGGAAGTGTAGTGACATCCATGCTGATATGTCACTTTGTAGGTTAGTAATGCGAGAGTAGACTGAAGGGGTGAGGTGAGGAGTAGAAAGATAAATTTGTGTGTAATCAGCATAGAGATGGTATGTAAATGTCAGCACCTGTGGTAGTGAGCTCTTAATCCACAGCTTGGGGTTCCCCAGGGCGCGGAGTCTAAGCCACAGCCTGCTTGTTCACCAGTGTCCCTGATGGTGGGGATGGACTTGGAGCAGGCTGGAACCAGGTCGCGGCCCCCAGGTACACCCAGCTGAGGTAGAAGAGACCACTAGCGGGAGCAGGGTGCAATGGGAGTAGACTCAGGAGATCCAGTAGGCAAGCCGAGGTCAGGACAGGCGGAAGACAAGCAAGGTCAGGAACGAAGCCGGGGTTGGTACACGGATAGACAATATAGGAGGACCGTCGGGGACAAAGCCGGGGTCGGTACACAGATATACTTGAATGGATTCTCAGAAGAACACTGGGGAGCACAGACAACAAGCGTTGCTCAGGCAAAGTGGGACAGACTGAGCAAGTCTTAAATAGACAAGCCAGCCAGGAGGCGGGCCAGGAAGTGATGAAAGGGAAGAACATAAAACCCAGGGAATAGCAGATGACGCCCATAGGTAAGCACAGAGAAACACACATGTGAAGGAAACATGAACAGCAAGGAGGTAAGACAAAACAGCAGGAGGCTGCAGGCTAACTTGTGACAGTAAAGCCATGGGAGTTTATCAAGTGACCAAGGGAGGAGATGCAGATGGAGAAGAGAAGGTGTCCAAGGACAGAATTTTGAGGGACCCCTACAGAAAGAGGAAGAGGAGAGGAGGAGACAGAGTTATAGGTAACGCTGAAGGAGAGCTGCAATAGGTAGGAGGAGAACCAGGAGAGAGCAGAGTCTCGGAGGCCAAGAGAGTGGAGTTTTTTTAGGAGGAAGGGATGGTCAACAGTATCAAAAGACGCAGAGAGGTCAAGTAGTAAGAGTATAGAGTAGTGGCCGTTGGTTTTAGCAGTTAGTAGATCATTAGTGAGTTTTAGTAGGGCAGATTCAATGGAGTGGAGTGAGCGAAAGCCAGACTGTAAAGGGTCAAGAAGGTTGTTGTCAGTGAGGTAGGAGCTCAAGCGATTGTAGACTAAGCGTTCTAAGAATTTAGAGGTAAATGGGAGCAGGGAGATGGGTCTTAAGTTGTTCAGGTTGGTGGAGTCCAGCGAGGGCTTTTTAAGTATGGGAGTGATGTGTGCATGCTTTAGAGGGGAGGGGAAGGCACCATTAGAGAGGGAGAGATTGAAGATGTGGGTATAGCATAGGACAGAAGAAGAGGGTGACTGTAGTAATGAGGGGACAGGATCCAGGGGGCACATGGTGAGATGGGTTTCTGAGAAAACTTTACTGACCTATTCAGTTTTAGCAAGGTCAAAAGAGGAAAGTGTAGAGGGAGGTTTAGTATAAGGTATGCTAAGTAGGATAGATGTCTGTCCAGTGGAAATGCCCCTAAGAATTTCATCAATCTTGTTTTTGAAATTATTTGCAATCTTGTAAGCAGTGAGTGAGTTACTGGGTGGAGGTAGAGGTGGAGAAAGTAGAAAGTTAAAGGTAGAGAAGAGACGACGAGGACTGGATGACAAGGTATTAATAAGAGTGACAAAGTAGGCTTGTTTGGCAGCATGGAGGGAGGAACTGTATATATCAATCATATATCAATTTATTGTCATTTTGGAGAGGAGAGCCTGACACCAATAATGGTCATATATGTGATCACTTTTATGGTCTTAGAGTGGCCTCTCTCTAAGTGTAAAGGATAAACAGGTGAACTAACACCGTACACCCTCTCCACCCTCCTCCCGGTCACTGCTGTACTTACGTCCATGGATGGATTAGATTTTGTTGCCCACTCAGCCAGTGCAAGAGTTTGGGGATTTGAAAGTCGCAATCTTTTTCTTTTTTTTCATTAGGACACTGAGACTTGATCCTGCAGCTCTGGCTTCCCTGTGTCACTGAACAACTACTGGGAGTACCAAGAATGGCTGGGTCATGGGACCCTAGGTGTGACATCACAGCTCCTGGAATCCATAGCCATTGTTGAGCACTCCCTTAAACAGGATCACATGACTGCACAAAAAAAATAAAAGGTACATAGAGCTTTTTTACGCAGGGAATGCAGGATAGGTAGGATTTAGGAGGAGGGAACGGTTTCAAGAATAGTTAGTGTTAGGCTTTTATTTCATTTTAATGTACTCCAAGAAAAGGATTTAAAAAAAATAGGAATCTGCCTTATGCTATCTTTCGGTACTGCGCAGAACACAGGACTGGTATTCATAGACCATGCTGCTACAGTTGCGAGAAAAAGTATGTGAACCCCTTGGGATTACGTGGAGTTTTGCATGAATTGGGCATAAAATGTGCTCTGAACGTCATCTAAGTCACAACAATAGAAGAACACAGTCTGCTGAACATAATACTACACAAACATTAGATGTTGCCATGGTTAAATTGCACATAACATGTAAACATTCACAGTGCAGGGAGGAAAAAGTATGTGAGGCCCTAGCTTAATGACTTCTCCCAGAGCTAATTGGAGCCAGGAGTGAGCCAACCTTGACTCCAATCAGTGTGATGATATTGGATGTGTTGCTGACAGCTGTCCTGCCCTTAAAAAAACACACACCTGTTTTGGGTTTGATAGTTTCAAGAAGGACTGGCTGATGTGAACCATGCCTCGCAGAAAAGAGCTCTCAGAAGACCTACGATCAAGAATTGTTGACTTGCATGAAGCTGGAAAGGGTTACAAAAGTATCTCCAAAAGCCTTGATGTTCATGTGTCCACGGTTAGACAGACTGTCTACAAATGGAGAAAGTTTATCACTGTTGCTACTCTCCCTAGGCGTGGTCGTCCTGTAAAAATGACTGCAAGAGCACAGCGCAGAATGCTGCATGAGGTAAAGAAGAATCCCAGAGTGTCAGCTAAAGACCTACAGAAATCTCTGGCACATGCTAACATTTTTGTTGACACATCTACAATAAGGAAAATATTAAACAAGAATGGAGTACATGGGAGGACACCACGGAGGAAGCCATTGCTGTCCAAAAAGAATATTGCAGCACGTTTGAAGTTTGCACAAGAGCACCTGGATGTTCCACAGCACTACTGGCAAAATATACTGTGGACAGATGAAACCAAGATTGAGTTGTTTGGGAAGAACACAACACTATGTGTGGAGAAAAAAAGGCACAGCACACCAACATCAAAACCTCATCTCCACTGTAAAACATGGCGGAGGGAGCATCATGGTTTGCGGCTGCTTTGCTGCCTCAGGGCCTGGACGGATTGTTGTCATTGATGGGAAAATGAATTCCAGAGTTTATCAAGACATTTTGCGGGAAAACCTACAACGATCTGTCCACCAACTGAAGCTCCACAGAGGATGGGTGATGCAACAGGACAATGACCCAAAGCATACAAGTAATTCAACAAAACAATGGCTGCAACAGCACAGAATACGCCTTCTGGAGTGGCCCAGTCAGAGTCCTGACCTCAACCCGATTGAAATGCTGTGGCATGACCTTAAGAGAGCGATTCACACCAGACATCCCAAGAATATTGCTACACTGAAACAGTTTTGTGAAGAGGAGTGGTCCAAAATGACTCCAGATCGTTGTGCAGGTCTGATCTGCAACTACAGGAAACGTTTGGTTGAGGTTATTGCTGCCAAAGGAGTGTCAACCAGTTATTAAGTCCAAAGGTTCACATACTTTTTCCTCCCTGCACTGTGAATGTTTACATGTTATGTGCAATTAAACCATGGCAACATCTAATGTTTGTGTAGTATTATGTTCAGCAGACTGTGTTCTTCTATTGTTGTGACTTAGATGACGTTCAGAGCACATTTTATGCCCAATTCATGCAAAACTCCACGTAATCCCAAGGGGTTCACATACTTTTTCTTGCAACTGTACCTTCAGGTGATTGGACATTTTGGCAAAACTTTTGCTAGGGCCACCCCTAAAATGTACCCATATAACCCTGTCCACTCCCTAAGTTACATGTACTCAAGCAATAAAACTGAGTGATGGGCCACAGCATAGCAACCTGGAACTTTTAACAGGCCCACAAGAAACAAAGGGTTTAAAAGAACCCAAACAAAATACCCAGAAAACAGCTTGAAGCACCTTGCATCTGAAGATTACATCAGCTGAGGACCAGGTGGTGGCCTTGCAAATTTGGAATCCAGAATGCTTGATGTTGAAAACACCAGGAGAAACTAACAGCCCTGGTGAAATGGGCTCTGATGGGAAACATAGGAATTTAGCTTAGGAGCTGGAGATGAGTTGTCTGATCCACCTAGCAATGGTGGAGCAGGAAGCAGGGTGTCCTCTACACGGAACTATAAGTAGAATAAAAAGGGACCCCATCTTATGAAAAGAGGCTATGGCTGCCAAGTGGACTCTTACAGCCACAACCGCATCAAAACAATGTAAAACAATTTACTTGTCTTGTTTTGGGGCAGGACAGGGGGAAGGGAGGACCAGTGGCGAAGCTAGACATTTTTTCACCAAGGGAAAAGACTCAGTTCGGCACCCCCCCCCCTCCTCCCCAGTACCGGAACAAGTTCATTCAGTGTCCAGGGCAAACATCCAAACTGCCAGAAATGACTACACTGGGCTCTGATGTCTGATTTTTGGGGCACAGAAAAAGAATGATGGCAGACTCCCCTTTCTCTGAAGTCTGAGTGCTGCATACAGAGTGCAGGGTTCAGGGGTGTGCTGTGTACAGACTGCAGGGTTTAGAGGTGCGCTGTGTAGAGAGTGCAGGGTTCAAGGGTGTGTTTTGTACATAGTGCAGGTTTTAGGGGTGCTCTATTTACAAAGTGTAGGTTTTAGAGGTGCGCTGTGTACAGAGTGCAGAGTTTAGGGGTGTGATGTATACAAAGTGCAGGTTGTAAACAATGCAGAGGTTTAGGGTTGCACAGTGTACAGAGTGTAGGGTTTAGGGGTGCGCTACATACAGATTGCAGGGTTCAGGGGTGCCCTGTGTAGAGTGCAGGGTTCAGGGGTGCACTGAGTACAGAGTGCAGGGTTTAGGGGTCCGCTATGAACAGAATGCAGGGTTTAGGGGTGCGTTGCGTAAAGAGTGCAGGGTTCAGGGGTGCGCTACGTACAGTGTGCAACAGCTGATACAATAGACAGCTGCGATATGAAGAAGATCAGGCGAGAAAGGGAATAAGTCACAGACTCCCAGGCAATAGCTGTTTAGGCAGCTGTCTACCCTCCCCCCCCCCTCAGTGTTCCTCTGGTCCCCCGCAGTGCTCCCCTCCTCTCCTGCCGGCTAGCTGTGCAGTAAGCACGTGGACTGAATAAAGGCATAATCCTCCTCCTCAGCATGAAGAAGTTTAGCATGCGATTGGTAAGACAGCCACAAAATAGCTGCAACATAACCTTCCTCAGCACTCGTTCAATTGATCTTCTCTCTCCCCACTCTCCATCCTGAATAGATTCAGGAAGTGAATTAAGAAGTCAATTAAGGAGTGTAGCTGTGACCTGAGGGTCCAAGAGTTAGACCTTAGGGAGGTAATCTTCTACTGAGGGAGGAAAATTCTGGCTTGGGCAGTGTCCAAGATTAGACTCCGGTGCTGCAGATGATGTGAGGGCTGGAGATTTTGGAAAGTTTATTATCCAGCCAAAGGTTTGAAGGAACTGGATAGTCCTCTGGATGTTGTTAGACAGGTTTCTGGCTGATTTGTCCTGCAGCAGGCGGTGGCCCAGATAACCTGTGACATGAATGTCCTGGGTTCATAGAAGAGCCAAAAGCAGGACAATTCCTTTTGTGAACAATTCAGGTTGCAGGAGGCTAAATGGCAGTGCCACAAATAGAAAGTGCTGGTGTCCCACAGCAGAAAAAAGGTACCAATGGTGTGATGGAAAAATGGGAATATGGACTTAGGCTTCTTGTATGTCTACTAAAATTCTCCTTGTCAGAGGGAAGCAAATCAGATTTTGTAGATTTTGGAACATGAAGAAATCTGTTTTCAGATTTCAAAGACCAGAATTGGGTGGATGCCCCTATTTCATTTGGGGACTGTGAATAGGTTTGAATAAAATCTTTGAAATCATTCTTCTGAAGGAACTGGTACAACCTACAACCACTTCTTTTGCTTAAAGTTGGTGCAAGGCGGTCATCAAATCTGCCTTTCTTTGGTCCTGCAGAAATGGCTATGCTCTGAAATCTAACCCTGAAGACCATACTTCTGGTTGCCACAACGTCTGCAAAAACGGCGTCAGAGCTGCAGGCTTTTGTACAAGAGGAGCCTCACCTAACGTTTTAAACGGATAGAGTAGTCATAAACCTTCAAAACCTTGCTTTATCCCGAAGGTGCCTCCCTCCTTCCACTGTAACCAGGAAGTCAATTCACCATATTTCCTTGATGAAGTGGGAGAACCACATCCCCTAGATATTGGTCTAGCTCTGAGGGCCTACTTGGCAGCCATCTCTTCATTCAGGCAAGCTGGAAATCTGTTCTTGGTTCTTCATGGCTTAAAGAAAGTCAAAATTCACAAGACCTTCCTGTTTCAGTAAACTTTAGAGCACATTTAACTAGGGCAGTGGAAACTTCATGAACAGCCCAGTGCCAAGTGTCTCCTGAGGCTACTTGCAAGTCAGCAACATGGTCCTCCTGCAACACCTTCATTGCGCTTTATAAGGTGGACCCTGCTTAACTCAGAGCAGCAGAATTTGGAAAATTTGTCATGCAAGTACATACTTATGCTACCGATCAGTATAATTTTTTTTTTGTGTCCTCCCATATGGCACGTTAGTTCCCATTGTATGCTGCCATGATGGGTTGGGAAAAATAAAAATTGTATATTCACCTATACGTAATTTTCCTTTCCTGGTGCATCTTCATGGCAGCATACAGATTTCCATCCAAATGGTGAGAGTTACAGAAAATGCTGCAAACTGGATCTGTCTTTCATTTGTAGTTAAGCAGTCCTATCAGATTGTGGGGGCAGAGCCACAACCCATTGTATGTTGCCATGAAGATGCACTAGGAAAGGAAAATTACGGAAAGGGGAGTATAAAAACATGACCTGAAGACTGGTGAAGAACCAGCCCAGTTGAGGACAGAACTGGATCCTTCGACAAGTAAGTGACCTTTTATTAAAGTTCAGCAGCTACATTATTTGTAGATGCTGACTTTTACTATACTATTACTATTCTAGGGAGAAGATCCTCTTTATTGGCTGTTAATGGCTGGGTATTTTTGAACAAATACATATTGAACCATATCTATAGCCCAAACTGTTTTTTAAATGTATTTTTCTTTATTTTGAAACATTTTACAGAATTATAGACTTTACAATACATTTTAGGATTATTGTGATACAGCTTGTAAACACTGTGAAATGACTGTTGGTGAGTACAAATATAGAGCAGTGACATTTTATAGAACAGACACACAACTTCCAGTCAGGCATTGTTTGCATAGACATCTTGGGATCATAGATCATGCTTGTGAAGGATTCTTATAAAATAAATATATTAAATGGGGTATTTGTGTACAGCCATTCACAGGAATGTGGCGCTATTTGTGCTGATGGACGGGAATGTGTATAAAGGTAGTGGGGGGGGGGGGGGGTGAGGATTGATAGGAGAGAGCAAAAGGAAAGGGGGGGGGGGGTCTAACTTTCCATCCCACCATGGCCTCTAGTAAATCTGGAGAATAATATTAGGTCAATAGGAAGTTTTGCAAGTCTTTAGAACTACAGAACGTTTATCAAGTAGCCTAGATATGGATACAGAGCTCTTGCTCGTCGTGTTTATGGAGCCTAGTTCTGATATTCATGTAGCGATTGATGGAATATATTGGGTGCTCAAGTTTCGGTCACTGTCAAAACGTGTTGTAAAATACCCTTTTCGAGAGATTTCTGGGGGCCAGGGATTTTGGAGAGTAGGGCCAAATGTGGGTCCAGCATTTGCCAGGGTTAGAAGGGTAGCAAGAGTGGAGATCAATAGGGCATTTATACCAGTGGGCAGGGCCACCGATAATGGGGTACCATCAGATGTATGGGGCTCAGGCACACAGGGGGGCCCAGGCAGCAGGGGGAAATCAGATGTGGACAGGGAGGATGATTGGTGCAGAGGGGGTGATACAATACAATTCCCCTCCCTGTCCTGCTCACACCTGATTTCCCCTGCTGTGATTACTATGCTTCAGTTTATGAACGCTTCAGTAAACTGTGTTTACTATGCTTCAGTTTATGAATGAACAGGAGCCCTCTGCGGCGGGCATTCTGACACTAGGGGGAACTGACTTGGTGTCACTGACATCCCCAGTGACACCAATACAGTGATCATTGCTAATAAAAAGCACTGACAGTGTACTAATAGCACTGGGCAGGAAGGGGTTAACATGAGGGGTGATCAACGGGTTAACTGTGTGCTGTGTGTGTTTCACAGTATGCTATGTGTGCTTTACACTGTAAGCTCACTGCTTTGTATGGCTCTGCCATTCAGAGCCATACAAAGCAGTGTGCAGGAGCTGACGGGAGAGATCTGTGTTGTTTAAACACAGATCTCTTTCCCCCATTGGAGATACTCGGCGATCACCGGGTGCCGGCGAGTAATCACCGGCCGGGACCCAGTGATTGATAGCCGAGGCTGTGAATGGTGGCGCAGGTAGGGCACCCTACCTGGAACTGCAAAATCATGTATATATACATGATTTTGCACACCCGTGCCCAAAGATTTGCAACAGAATGTTATTTATTAACTCAATACAGTTTTATCTTTTGATTTAGCAGGAATTTTATTATTTATTTATTACGGGTACTTATATAGTGCCGTCAATTTAAGCAGCACTTTACATATATATTGTACATTTACATCAGTCTCTGCTCTCAAGGAGCGTACAATCTAAGGTCCCTAACTCACATTCATACATACACATACTAGGGCCAATTTAGACAGGAGATAATTAACCTCCCCGCATGTCTTTGAAGTGTGGGAGAAAACTGGAGTACCCGGAGGAAACCCACACAAGCACAGGGAGAACATGCAAACTCCAGGCAGGTGGTGCCGTGGTTGGGATTTGAACCAACAATCCTACTACTGCCAGGTGGAAGTTCTAACCAGTGTGTGTGTGTACGGGGGGTAGGTTAGTTTTGGAAGAGGATGTGTTCAGTTAGTGTTGGTTGGAATAGTCAGTTGTTTTTGCATCTATCTTGTACCTGGTTAAAGGCCAACGTGACCAGAGGGCTTTCCTTCATCACTGGTCCAAACACCCTTGGAATGGTAGTAGGGAATGAAAGGGTACATAGCGGCATGGGAGCCAAGATCCAGTCCAGGTGCTTTCTTCTGGTTGATGACTTGGCAGAGAGGTACTCATACAGACTGCAAAGATCACAGAGGATCCAAATCAGGGTGCCACCGAGAAGCAGAGTGAAACAGCAACTAGAATGAACACTAGACCCCACAAAAGGCTGGAAGTGTGGTCCAAGACAGGCAGAGACTAGCAACCAGGAAGGCACATAACAATCAGGGCAAAAGGCAGAATTATGGTAAGGAGGCAGGCCGAGGCCACACCTGGAAATCAGCAGAATCATAGTCAGAAGACAAGCTGAGATCATAGCAGAAGGTGAGCAGAGATAAGCCATTGTCAGGAACTAGCTGAGGACAAACCGGCAATCAGCAGAGACAAGCGATGGTCAGAAACTAGCTGAGGTCATTAGAGGGAAGGCAGACTAGAGAAAAGCCCAAGGGTAGACTGGGTCAGCATCAGAAAAGCAGATCTCTGCAACAGGGTCAGGATTCAAGTCACAGGGTAACAGCTGAAACCTTTTGACTCAGCTCTGTTCATTAAATAAGACACCTGGTGGTAAGATTTGAAGTAAGCGCACATCCCTGTGCGCACATATGTTCACACGGCATGCCCACATGCATTAACATGCCCCTGTGTATTAAGATGCCTACATAAAATAGCATGATTACACAAATTTGCACACACAACCAGCTGAAACTGACCCTTGCGTATGTCTTGCATGTCTTCTTCTGATGCTGTCCTGACAATATCTTTTATTGCATATTTGCCACTTAATAAAATAGGAACAGACAATACATAATAACAGAAACATATTACAAAAGCAGCGTAATAGTAAAATGCTACAGTGAGCGCTCTAAATTAAGCAGCTGAACATTCAAGGAAACCATATAAAACCTTGCAAAATAGCATAAAATGTAAAATGCAGCGCTGACAAATAGAAGGTGCCAATGATACAAATGCACAAACAATATAGTAAAATAAAATTGAAAATGAAATGAAAATAAAGTTCTGTGAAGGTGCTCTCTGCGTTTCCAGTGCATATGGTAGAAATGCGCACTAACCAGAAGCGTATTCAAAATACGCGGTGTGTAATTATCCTGAAGATCCCCCCTCTCTGGTCAGAATATGGACTGGAACTGGAGAAAATTAGGAAGAAGTGCCCTCGTGCGGTGAAGATGGGATCCAGAAAGCCAGAGATCCCCTTCCAGGGATGTGTAGATAGGAAATCCTTGATGGTAAAAATGTTCCCCTCTCTG